>NC_091981.1:226242385-226472418 GCF_044704955.1 Pristiophorus japonicus
GAGGAGAGAGAGAGAGAGAGAGAGAGAGAGAGAGGGTAGGGTCGGAGGGAGAGAGGGTGGGGTCGGGGGGAGAGAGAGAGGGTGTGGGGTCAGAGAGAGAGAGAGAGAGAGAGGGGGTGGGGTCAGAGAGAGAGAGAGAGAGAGAGAGTGAGAGGGGGTGGGGTCAGAGAGAGAGGGGGTGGGGGCAGAGAGAGAGAGAGAGAGAGAGGGTGGGGTCGGGGGGGAGAGAGTGAGAGAGAGAGGGTGGGGTCGGGGGGAGAGAGAGAGAGAGAGTGTGGGGTCGGGGAGAGAGAGAGAGAGAGAGAGAGAGAGGGTGGGGTCGGGGGGAGAGAGAGAGAGGGTGGGGTCGGGGGAGAGAGAGAGAGAGGGAGGGTGGGGTCGGAGAGAGAGAGAGAGAGAGAGAGAGGGTGGGGTCGGGGGAGAGAGAGAGAGAGAGAGAGAGTGGGGTCAGAGAGAGAGAGAGAGAGGGTGGGGTAAGAGAGAGAGGGTGTGGTCAGAGAGAGAGAGAGGGGGTGGGGTCAGAGAGAGAGAGAGAGAGGGGGTGGGGTCAGAGAGAGAGAGAGGGTGGGGTCAGAGAGAGAGAGGGGGTGGGGTCAGAGAGAGAGAGAGAGAGAGAGGGTGGGGTCAGAGAGAGAGAGAGAGGGGGTGTGGTCAGAGAGAGAGAGAAGGGTGTGGGGTCAGAGAGAGAGAGAGAGAGAGGGGGTGGGGTCAGAGAGAGAGAAGAGAGCGTGAGAGGGGGTGTGGGTCAGAGAGAGAGAGAGAGAGAGAGAGAGGGGGGTGGGTCAGAGAGAGAGAGGGGGTGGGGCTGGGGGGAGAGGTGGGGTCGGGGGAGAGAGAGAGAGAGGGTGGGGTCAGAGAGAGAGAGAGAGAGAGAGAGAGAGGGTGGGGTCAGAGAGAGAGAGAGAGAGAGAGGGTGGGGTCAGAGAGAGAAGAGAGAGAGAGAGAGAGAGAGGGTGGGGTCAGAGAGAGAGAGAGAGAGAGAGAGAGGGTGGGGTCAGAGAGAGAGAGAGAGAGGGGGTGGGGTCAGAGAGAGAGAGAGAGAGTGAGAGGGGGTGGGGTCAGAGAGAGAGAGAGAGAGGGGTCAGAGAGAGAGAGAGGGGGTGGGGCCGGCGGGAGAGAGAGGGTGGGGTCGGGGGGAGAGAGAGAGAGAGAGAGAGAGGGTGGGGTCGGGGGGAGAGAGAGAGGGTGAGAGAGAGGGTGGGGTCGGGGGGAGGGAGAGGGAGGGTGGGGTCGGGGGGAGAGAGAGAGAGAGAGAGAGGGTGGGGTCGGGGGGAGAGAGAGAGAGAGAGAGAGAGGGTGGGGTCGGGGGGAGAGAGGGTGGGGTCGGGGGGAGAGAGGGTGGGGTCGGGGGGAGAGAGGGTGGGGTCGGGGAAGAGAGAGAGGGTGGGGTCAGAGAGAGAGAGAGAGGGTGGGGTGAGAGAGGATGAGAGAGAGAGAGGGGGTGGGGAGAGAGAGAGGGTGGGGTCAGAGAGAGAGAGAGAGGGTGGGGTCAGAGAGAGAGAGAGAGGGTGGGGTCAGAGAGAGAGAGAGGGGGTGGGGTCAGAGAGAGAGAGGGGGTGGGGTCAGAGAGAGAGAGAGGGTGGGGTCAGAGAGAGAGAGAGAGAGAGAGAGAGAGGGGTGAGAGAGAGGGTGGGGTCGGAGGGAGAGGTTGGGGTCGGAGGGAGAGAGGGTGGGGTGGGGTCGGTGGGAGAGAGAAAGAGACTGGGAGCAGAAAGAGAGGGAGAGAGAGACTGGGGGCAGAGAGAGAAACTGGGGTTGTGGGGGAGACTGGGGGGATGGAGAGAGAGAAAGAGACAGACTAAGACTGGGGGAGGGAGGGAGGGAGAGAGTGGGGCAGTGTGGAGACTGGGAGGCAGAGTGGATCGAAGGGGAGAGAGAGACAGAGAATTCAGGGATGGCTGATCACGTTCTTCCACCCCCACCTCCTTTACACCCACACCACATTCTCCCTCTCCTCCCCCGACAACTGGTTGATTTCTCGGAAAGCTCAGTGCATATGAGACAAGTGACATCATTGGAGTGGACGAAATCCAGAAGTCACAACACTGTAACTATTCACTTCATACCCAATAAAATGTTAACAATTTGTGACCCGCACACAATACTCCATCTATGGCGGGGGTGGGGGGAGAGTAAGGTCAGGAACGTGTTGGAGGAGAAGGTCAAAAATTTAAGGACTTAAGGTGGGGGGGGGCGGTGGAGGTAGGTCAGAAATGTGCAGAGGCGGAGTAGGGGGAGAAGGTCATAAAAGAGGTGAGGGCAGGAACTTGTTTGGGGGGTGGGAAAAGGTCTAAACCCATGAGAGTGAGCTCTGTCTGTCTAGAATAAAGCAGCATCTGCAGTATTTTGCTTTTATCTGTCTGGAGTCGGCAGTCAGAATGGCTCGAGTTTCACTTTGCAAAGTCACTGATTACGTAGGCAGGGCATTTCTAATTACAAATTCCAGAGAAACTGCTAGGTGTGTCTTTTCCTCCAAGGGGACCAATCAGTAATCGGGTCATGTGATCAAGGGGACCCAATCAGAGCATTTTGCTGCTGCAAATAAGTGCGTCCATTGAACAACACATCCTTCAAATTATCATGAGGAATACTATGGGATGTGTGCATTTTTGTGCATAAATTCTTATTTAAAATTAGTATACATTTCCTGATCCTTCTGTGTCACACTCCAAAAGAAATAAAGACACTCAGTGTCACTGGAGCCAGAATCAATCCAATTTCTGAATGCGATAACAGCCTCATATGAATTTACTACTTTACACCTTAAAACAAAGGCAAACATTTGATATAGGAGCTAGAATGTCTGTAACCAGTTTACTGGTTACTTTTTTTTTTAAAAAGGAAATAAAGCTAGTATTGTGACCTTAAGCCTTCAGAGAAATTAAACTGTGACTGTTATGTATGTAATAACTCGATAGACTGAATACTGTAAACTAACACGGGTATAAACCTGGCTCTGCTTTATTAGGGCCCAAAGTGATTGCATTTAATGATGGCTGGCCTTTTATACCTGGGCCGCACACATGTGCGTACAGCCCACGCCCAATGACTTCCGACAGTGGCGCCACCTGGTGGCTAGTAACGCCAAGCATACATGCATGACAATATCCCCCTTTAAGATATTAGTAACAGTCTTTTTACAAATTGAGATAGTCCGGGGCTTTCCACTCCCGAGTTGATCGTCTCAGTCCAACTCCAGCCTTGGGTGAGTGTTCTGAGTCTGTTATGACTGGGGGCTGGGTAGCCGATCTGATGGGAGTGGCAATGACTATGTCAGGGATTGAAAGTCTGGATTCATTGATGACAGCGGAGTCCTCTGATGACTGAGGGTAGGTTGGTTGGTCACCGATTGATTGTGTCTTCCTCAGACTGTTCCGGTTCATCCGTCTGCCGCAGTTTTATCTAATCGACATGTTTCCTGCGTGTCTGCCCATTCTTGAGCTTGACGATAAACACACTGTTACCCTCTTGGCTGTAACAGTACAAGCGGTCCACTTGGGACCTTGACCTTAATTTAGTACATACACAGGATTGTTAACAGAAATGTCGCGTGACACTGCTAACTTTGATGTCTTTATTCAACATGATCGTTCAAGTCAGGGTGGACAAGAGAGAGCGTGGTCTTGAGATGTCTCTTCATCAATAGTTCAGCAGGGGAGACCCCGGTAAGCGTGTGGGGTTTTGTCCTCTTGTAACTAAGCAATATGTATGACAAATGAGTCTGCAGTGAACCTTGAGTTACATGTTGCATACTCTGCTTGATGGTTCGGATAGCACGCTCTGCTTGACAATTAGACGTGGATTTGAATGGTACTGACCTCACGTGTTTGATACCATTGAGTTTCATGAACTCTTGAAACTCCAGACTAGGTGAAGCAAGGTCCTTGTCGCTTACAATGATGTCGGGCAGACCATGAGTGGCAAACATGACACCACAGCTCTCAATGGTAGCTGTGATGTACTGGATGACATGATTATACACTCTATCCACTTGGAATATGCATCCACCACAACTAAAAACATCTTTCCCAGGGAGGGACCTGCAAAGTCGATGTGGATCTTGGACCATGGTTTAGATGGCCACGACCACAGACTCAGCGGTGATTCCGCTGGTGCTTTACTTAGCTGCATGCAAGTGTTTCACTGATGCACACGTGATTCCAGATCAGAGTCAATTCCAGGCCACCTCACATGAGACCTGGCGATGGCTTTCATCATGACAATACTGGGATGAGTGCTATGTAGATCAGGTACAAATTTCTCTCTGCCTTTCTTAAGCACAACAACATGATTACCCCCCAGTAAACAATCTGACTGAATGGATAGTTCGTCTTTTTAACGGTTGTAAGGTTTGGTCTCATCATCCATTTGCTTGGGTGTGGCAGACCAATCACCAGTAAGGACACAACGTTTCACAACCGATAATATCGGGTCCTGGCTGGTCCAGGTCTTAACTTGTTGAGCCGTGACAGGGGTTCCTTCACTTTCAAAAGCATCCATAACTCACAGTAGGTCTGCAGGTTGTGGCATCTCCACCTAATCATAGGCAGATAATGTCAGCGCCCACCTTGATGCGGGCCGATGCATTGGTATTGATACCTTTATTTTCGGAAAACAAATGAAATGAGTGACTTGTGATCTGCTTCCAGTTCAAACCGAAGACCAAACAGGTACTGATGCATCTTTTTAACCCCATACACACAGGCTAATGCTTCTTTTTCTACCATGCTGTAGGCTCTTTCTGCCTTTGGCAAACTTTTAGAAGCATACACAACAGGTTGTAGTTTACCCGACTCATTAGCTTGTTGGAGCACGCAACCAACTCCATATGACGAAGCATCATAGGCCAATACTAGATGCTTACATGGATCATAATGTACCAGCAGCTTGTTGGAGAAAAGCAGATTAGTAGCTTTCTCAAAAGCTCTATCTTGAGACGCAGCCCAAACCCAGTTGTCGCCCTTTTCTTAGCAGCATGTGCAGTGGCTCTAACGAAGTGCTCAATCTAGGTAGGAAATTACCGAAGTAGTTGAGTAGACCAAGGAACGAATACAGCTCCGTCACATTCTGAGGCTTGGGTGCATTTTTGATGGTCTTGGTTTTCGAGTCCATAGGCCTGATGCCTATGGACTCAACAAAGCTTTCACAGATATATAAAATGGAAAAGAGTGACTAAAGTAAATGTTGTTCCCTTAGAAGATGAGAAGGGGGATTTAATAATGGGAAATGTGGAAATGGCTAAGACCTTAAACAATTATTTTTCTTCGGTCTTCACAGTGGAAGACACAAAAACCATGCCAAAAATTGCTGGTCACAGGAATGTGGGAAGGAAGGACCTTGAGACAATCACCATCACTAGGGGGGTAGTGCTGGACAGGCTAATGGGACTCAAGGTAGACAAGTCCCCTGGTCCTGATGAAATGCATCCCAGGGTATTAAAAGAGATGGCGGAAGTTAAAGCAAATGCATTCATTATAATCTACCAAAATTCTCTGGACTCTGGGGAGGTACCAGCGGATTGGAAAACAGCTAATGTAACGCCTCTGTTTAAAAAAGGGGGCAGACAAAAGGCAGGTAACTATAGGCCGGTTAGTTTAACATCTGTAGTGGGGAAAATGTTTGAAACTATCATTAAGGAAGAAATAGCGGGACATCTAGATAGGAATAGTGCAATCAAGCAGACGCAGCATGGATTCATGAAGGGGAAATCATGTTTAACTAATTTACTGGAATTCTTTGAGGATATAACGAGCATGGTGTATAGAAATGTACCGATGAATGTGGTGTATTTAGATTTTCAAAAGGCATTCGATAAGATGCCACTCAAAAGGTTACTGCAGAAGATAAGGGTACGCGGAGTCAGAGGAAATGTATTAGCATGGATAGAGAATTGGCTGGCTAACAGAAAGCAGAGAGTCGGGATAAATGGGTCCTTTTCGGGTTGGAAATTGGTGGTTAGTGGTGTGGTGCAGGGACCATAACTGTTTATAATATACATAGATGACCTGGAAGAGGGGACAGAGTGTAGTGTAACAAAATTTGCAGATGACACAAAGATTAGTGGGAAAGCGGGTTGTGTAGAGGATACAGAAAGGCTGCAAAGAGATTTGGATAGGTTAAGCGAATGGGCTAAGGTTTGGCAGATGGAATACAATGTCGGAAAGAGTGAGGTCATCCACCTTGGGAAAAAAAACAGTAAAAGGGAATATTATTTGAATGGGGAGAAATTACAACATGCTGAGGTGCAGAGGGACCTGGGGGTCCATGAATCCCAAAAAGTTAGTTTGCAGGTGCAGGTAATCAGGAAGGCGAATGGAATGTTGGCCTTCATTGCGAGAGGGATGGAGTACAAAAGCAGGGAGGTCCTTCTGCAACCGTACAGGATATTGGTAAGGCCGCATCTGGAGTACTGCGTGCAGTTTTGGTCACCTTACTTAAGGAAGGATATACTAGCTTTGGAGGGGGTAGAGAGACGATTCACGAGGCTGATTCCAGAGATGAGGGGGTTACCTTATGATGATAGATTGAGTAGACTGGGTTTTTACTCGTTGGAGTTCAGAAGAATGAGGTGGGGATCTTATAGAAACATTTAAAATAATGAAAGGGATAGACAAGGTAGAGGCAGAGAGGTTGTTTCCACTGGTCGGGGAGACTAGAACTAGGGGGCACAACCTCAAAATACGGGGGAGCCAATTTAAAACTGAGTTGAGAAGGAATTTCTTCTCCCAGAGGCTTGGGAATCTGTGGAATTCTCTGCCCAAGGAAGCAGTTGAGGCTAGCTCATTGAATGTATTCAAGTCACAGATAGATAGATTTTTAACCAATAAGGGAATTAAGGGTTACGGGGAGCGGGCGGGTAAGTGGAGCTGAGTCCACGGCCAGATCAGCCATGATCTTGTTGAATGGCGGAGCAGGCTCGAGGGGCTAGATGGCCTACTCCTTTTCCTAATTCTTATGTTCTTATTATGTTCTTATGCCGTCAGCAGCGATTTTCCTCCCAGGAATTTGACTTGCGGTGCCATGAAGACTCACTTCGAACGTTTCAGTCTGAGTCCCACTTTGTCCAGACAATGTAGAACCTCTTCCAGATTGTTCAGATGTTCGGCAGTGTCACGACCTGTAACCAGGATGTCATCTTGGAACACAACGGTTCTAGGGATGGACTTCAGTAGACTCTCCATGTTCCTCTGAAATATGGCTGCAGCCAAGCGAATTCCGAAAGGACACCTGTTGTAGATAAACAGTCCTTTGAGTGTTGATGCATATAAGTTTCATTGACGTCTCAACCAGCTCCTGTGCCATGTAGGCTGACGTCGGATCCAGTTTAGTGAATGACTTCCCCGCCCCACCCCTGGCTAGGGTTGCAAACAGGTCATCAGCCTTCGGTAAATGGTATTGATCCTGTTTCGAAACTCGGTTGATCGTAACCTTGTAGTCTCCACAAATCCTGACAGTGCCTTCACTCTTCAACACAGGAACAATGGGGCTGGCCCATTCGTTAAATTCGACCAGTGATATGACCCCTTCACACTGGAGTCTGTCCAATTCGATTTCGACCTTCTCCCTCATCGTGTATGCAACCGCCCGAGCTTTATGATTGGCGGGTCTTGCATCCGAGTCCATGTGGATCTGCAGCTTGTCTCCCGTGAAATTGCTGATGCCTGGTTCAAACAGCGAGAGGAACTTGCTCAGCACTTGAGCAAATGGAGTATCACCCTCTGATGACAACGCTTTGATATCGTTCCAATTCCATTTGATTTTTTTCTAGCCAATTCCTGCCGAACAGCGTTGGACCATTGCTTGAAACAATCCATAACGGTAAATCATGAACCGCACCATCATACGACACCTTGACTACTGCACTGCCAATCACCGTTATGAGTTCTTTGGTGTACGTACGCAACTTGGCATTGACTGGACTCGGCTTAGGCCTCACCGCCTTCGTATCCCACAGCTTGTCGAATGTCCTCTGGCTCATTATTGATTGATCGCACCCGTGATCAATTCCATCGGTAACGGCACACTGTTAAGTTATCATTAATCATTATCAGTTGGCTCTTTGTTAGAAATGAATAGAGTCCATACACTTCCTTCTCTGGTATCTCGGATTGCATATCCGGATTCGCGTTATACTGGTCATCATCCTCCATGTGGTGTGTCGCAGCACGCTTGCTCAGTTGCAGACACATGTGCTGGAGATGCCCCAGTCTCGAACAACCTTTAAAATGTACTGTTTAAACCGACACTGATGAGGCCGATGATTGCCCCCACAATGCCAACACGGTGAAATCGGATTAATTCCCGTTGACGGACTTTGGGCGGCCACAGGTTTTGTATACACAGTCGAATAGGCCCTGCCATATGCAGCCCTGCCAAATGATGATACAATCTTGTTTACAGTACTTGTCGAGTTTTGATTTTTTGATGATATCTGCTTTAAGTTTTTGTCCGTTATCATGCATGCCTGGGCAATCGTGATGGTCTTGCTCAAATCCAGCATCTCCGCCGCCCGTAGCTTACACAGGATCACCTCGAGGTTGATGCTGCTTACAAAGAAGTCCTGCAGCATGTCTCCCAATGCATTTTCGAACTTACATAGTTCAGCTAGACGTCTTGGGTCGGCAAAGAATTCTGACACATCCTGGCCCTCAGAACGAACGTGCTTGTAGAATCGATATCGTGAGATGATGATGCTGCCTTCTGGTTTGAGATGGTCACGTACCAGAGCACACAATTCCTCATAGTCCTTGTCCGTTGAACTTGCAGGCGAGAGAAGATTCTTTGAGTCCATAGATTTTCGGACCACAAACCGTGAGGAAGACCACCTACACCTAACTGCGTCAGTGGGTTCCTCCATTTTGTTGGCCACGAATTACTGGTCCAGGCAAGCTACAAAATCTACCCAGTCCTCTCCCTCTATGAATCTCTCCAGAATTCCAATTGTGCTCATTTTTGCATGCGAACGTTCTTAAGTTACTTCGTCGCCAAATGTTATGTATGTAATAACTCGATAAACTGAATACTGTAAACTAACACAGGTACAAACTTGGCTCTGCTTTATTAGGGCCCAAAGTGATTACAATACATGATGGCTTGCCTTTTATACCTGAGCCGCGCACACGTGCGTACAGCCCAATGACCTCCAACAGTGGTGCCACCTGGTGGCTAGTAACCCCAAGCATACATACATGACAGTGACAATATGCAGTGTTTACTTAAAATTATTAGGCTTTCTTGACTTAGAGTTATAGCTTCACCTTGTCAGCAGTTTAAAACATCGTACACCACGTGGTATAATGGTCCTTATAAACACTGTATCCTACATAAGAACATAAGAACAGGAGTAGGCCATATGGCCCCTCGAGCCTGCTCCGCCATTCAATAAGATCATGGCTTATCTGATCATGGACTCAGCTCCACTTTCCTGCCCGCTCCCCATAACCCCTTATCCCCTTATCGTTTGAATAAATTTAAGACAAAAATAGACAGTTTTTTAATGTCCCAGCTTCCACAGCTCTCTGAGGCAGCGAATTCCACAGATTTACAACCCTCTGAGAGAAGACATTTCTCCTCCTCTCTGTTTTAAATGGGCGGCCCCTTATTCTAAGATCATGCCCTCTAGTTCTAGTCTCCCCCATTAGTGGAAACATCCTCTCTGCAGCCACCTTGTCTCAAGCCCCCTCATAATCTTACACATTTCGATAAGATCACCTCTCATTCTTCTGAATTCCAATGAGTAAAGGCCCAACCTACTCAAACTTTCCTCATAAGTCAACCCCCTCATCCCTGGAATCAACCTAGTGAGCCTTCTCAGAACTGCCTCCAAAGCAAGTATATCCTTTCATAAATATGGAAACGAAAACTGCATGCAGTATTCCAGGTGTGGCATCACCGATACCTTTTATATAGCTGTAACAAGTCTTCCCTGCTTTTATACTCCATCCTCTTTGCAATAAAGGCCAAGATACCATTGGCCTTCCTGATTAATTGGTATATCTGCATACTATCCTTTTGTGTTTTATGCACAAGTGCCCCCAGGTCCCACTGTACTGCGGCACTTTGCAATCTTTCTCCATTTAAATAATAACTTGTTCTTTGACTTTTTTTTCTGCCAAAGTGCATGACCTCACACTTTCCAACATTACATTCCATCTGCCAAATTTTTGCCCACTCACTTAGCCTGTCTATGTCCTTTTGCAGATTTTTTGTGTCCTCCTCACACATTGCTTTTCCTCCCATCTTTGTATCGTCAGCAACGTTGGCTACGTTACACTCAGTCCCTTCTTCCAAGTCGTTAATATAGATTGTAAATAGTTGGGGTCCCATCACTGATCCCTGCGGCACCCCACTAGTTACTGATTGCCAACCAGAGAATGTACCATTTATCCCGACTCTCTGTTTCCTGTTAGTTAGCCAATCCTCTATCCATGCTAATATATTATCCCCAAACCTGTGAACTTTTATCTTGTGCAGTAACCTTTTATGTGGCACCTTGTCAAATGACTTCTGGAAGTCCAAATACAACACATTCACTGGTTCCCCTTTATCCACCCTGTTTGTTACATCCTCTGACCTATCTGAGCAATCCTATGGTAGATCTTGTACTTGTAATAACATGTTAGCATACATTATTTGTCCATCTCTCTTCAAGGGTTGCATGGACATTTCTAAAGTTTTTTTAAAGTATTAAGTCAGTTGAAATGTAGAAAATAAAACTCTCACCAATTGAAAATACCTTTAGTAACACAGAAGCCAGAATGCCTGTAACCTATGACTGACCTTAACAATCACAGAATAACGCAGGATTCTGACTTGCCAAAAAAGCATTCAAATGCTAATTTTGTCCACATTACAAAAGTGACTACATGTCAGAAGTACCTCATTTGGCTGTGAAACATTGTGGGGTGTTCTGAGGATGCAGCAGGTGCTATATAAGTACAAGTTCTTGTTTCCTTCTTGGTTTCATCCTCTGTTTGCTTTACAACAATTAGACTGTAACCTTTGCAGCAGGATAATGGGCCCAAGTTTCCACAAGAAAAAAAACGGGTGCCCCTCCGAGCTGGGCGCCCGTTTTTCGCGCCTAAAACGGCGCCTAAAAAAATCCTCAGTATTCTCCACCTCCCTGCAGGTCCTCTGGCCCTCGGCGCAGCCGGCACGAGCTGTGGGGGGGAGGAGCCAGGTCCCGGTGCTGAAAACAGTGCCGGGACCTCTGCACATGCGCGCTACAGTCGGCATGCAAGTGCAGTAGCTCCAGGCGCCGAACTGTGTGGGAGGGGCCCGAAGCACGCAGCCCCTAGCCCTGGCTGAATGGCCTCACTGGGGCTGCGTGAATAAGGCTCCTCCCACGGCCAGCTCCTGCTCTCCCCCCCCCCCCCCCCCCCGACCCAACCCGAGACCCGCTCCTCCCCCCCCCCCCGCCCCGACCCGACACCGACACCCGCTCTTCCCCCCCCCCCCCCGACTGACCTGACCCACACTCCTGTACCCCTCCCCCTCTCTCTCTCCCTCCCTCCCCCTCTCTCTCTCTCTCCCTCCCTCCCCCTCTCTCTCTCTCTCTCCCTCCCTCCCCCTCTCTCTCTCTCCCTCCCTCCCCCTCTCTCTCTCTCCCTCCCTCCCCCTCTCTCTCTCTCCCTCCCTCCCCCTCTCTCTCTCTCCCTCCCGCCCCCCCTCTCTCTCTCCCTCCCTCCCCCCCCTCTCTCTCTCCCTCCCTCCCTCCCCCCTCTCTCTCTCCCTCCCTCCCCCCCTCTCTCTCTCTCCCTCCCTCCCCCCCTCTCTCTCTCTCCCTCCCTCCCCCCCTCTCTCTCTCCCTCCCTCCCCCCTCTCTCCCTCCCTCCCCCCCTCTCTCCCTCCCTCCCCCCCTCTCTCCCTCCCTCCCTCCCCCCTCTCTCTCTCCCTCCCTCCCCCCCTCTCTCCCTCCCTCCCTCCCTCCCTCGCTCCCTCCCTCCCTCCCTCCCTCTCTCCCTCTCTCTCTCTCTCTCTCTCTCTCTCTCTCTCTCCCCGTCTCTCTCTCTCTCTCTCTCCCCCTCCCGCTCAGCGGCACGAACGGCTGCAGAATTCTCCCTGGCTGAAGCACTTTCACACAGGTAGGAAGATGGTTTATTTAATCTTTTCTTGGCTTATAAATGTTTATTCAGGTTGGATTTATTTGTATAATATTTGTAGAAGTATAAATAAGGATTTATTGTCGAATTTAATGAGTTCCCTTCCCCCCCACCTCATTCTGGACGCCTAATTTGTAACCTGCGCCTGATTTTTTAATGTGTAGAACAGGTTTTTTCAGGTCTACAAAAATCTTCACTGGCTCCATTCTACTTTAGTTTGGAGTACATTTTCACTGTGGAAACTTTCAAATCAGGCGTCAGTGGCCGGACACGCCCTCTTTTGAAGAAAAAATTCTGTTCTAAACTAGAACTGTTCTACCTGACTAGAACAGCAGAAAAAAAAATGTGGAGAATTGCGATTTCTAAAATAGTCCGTTCTCCACCAGTTGCTCCTAAAAATCAGGCGCGAATCATGTGGAAACTTGGGCCCAATAAGTTGTGCATTATATGATATAACAATGCTGTCAAGGTATAAAACAGTAAATGATTTACCATAAGCAACACCACAGATTTGCTGTTTTAATATTTTAAAAATCTTATGTCTGTTTGGTGTATGTCACACTTTGATACAGATATGTAACAATACTTTTTTTAACCTAAAAAGAAAACAGTCACTGACCTGGAGCCTGAAATTTACCAGCAATTAGGAAATCTCAGCAATATCTAAGTAGCTACAAATACCTAGAATTGTTTACTGAGACAAGTGGTCTTAAATAGGATAAGCCAAGTTAGCAATTACAGAATAACAACAATGCTCTTGACTATCCATAGGTAATACAGGGTACTAGGGAAGATCTGCTTGTATCTGTAACTATTTAACTGTCGATGAAGCTTGGAAGTTATTTGCACAGTTGTCTGTTTAGCACTTGTAATCGTTTACTTGGCTGTTTCACTTGGATTAAGAAGTAAAGAAATTTAAGTTTAAAAGTTAACAGAAGGAGATGTGCAGAAACTGGGTTATGTCAATCATTCACTGTCCTTCTTTGAGGTAGAATCTACATTTTATGGGTGTAGCTAGAAATTGCCTTGAGGAAAACCAGTTCCAAAGTCTATTCTGCTGTAGATGGCTACTAGGATCCCAGTCGGCCTTGATATGTTGATACTTTTTAATTGCAAAATCATTAGTGTTGATCTCGCCAGAAGTACGTCTTGATAATTATCAATATAGTCAACAATCCATTTTATCGGGCTGATAGTCAACTTGTCACATTGATAGCTGGAGTTAGGCTTCTGAGGTCCCTGTTACTTTGAAGGCTGATTGATGGACAACTCAGTTACCTGAAGATACTGATTCTGAAGCATAAATGGAACAGCCTTTCCCAGTTCATCCATTGTGAAGGTGGTGTGTTAGATAAAACCTTGCACACACATTTTAGATTACAGGTGCTGATTTAGTATTATGAAGAGAGTTAGCAAAGTATCATTTTTAAATATATTTTGTATTTGAAGGGACGAATTAGAAATTCTGTAAGCAAGTGAAATCTGCCACCTTAAATATTTGCTGCTTTTAATCTTTGCTTTTAATAAACTTGATTTCATAGAGGCCAGTTTTTACTTTCAGCGGGGTTGGAAAAACTAGTGGTAGTGGATAAGCTGCCCGATTATGCACCCGCCTGTATTTCCTTTCCTTTGAGGTCTACTGCTAGTGTTCCCCCTCCCACTGAAAGTGAAAATCTCCCACACCGTAGTTTATGGTCCAAGCATCACAGTCTGGTAGAATATTTATTCTTCCATTATCCAAATATTAGAAGAACTTGAGAGTGCTCATGTCACTTGGTAAGATATTACAATATCAAGACCTCCTTGCAGTTTTGCGTTGCCAGATAAAGTTGCACTCTGGTTCGTAGGGACTGAAGGCTTGCTTTTGGTGTCAGGCACTAGAAGTATCTATTTTAAAGTCTAAACACATAACACTAGTAGCTGTCTTCCTCCTTCACTTTCAGAACCCTGTGGCTCTAATAGATATCCCACTTAATAATTAATAAACATTTTCAAATAGACTAAATTTATAAATGTTATAAATAAAGCCACAATTTCTCTGTGTGCATCTAGCATAGTGAAAGCAGTATTGTTCAATAATTTCCTTTTTATTTTGTGTCCGTATAGCAGGACTCTTCTGAATGTGACAGATAGGTAATCACATCCTTGAGAAAAGGAAAGTTCAACGGTTGCTGCTGATGTGCTTGATCCAGCATGAATATAAAGAAAATCAGTGCAAATTAACTAATTCTAGCAAGTGACTGTATCATGGGCATGCTTCATTGAATGTTTCCTTTGGTACTTTCAAAACCTAGTCATCCTACAAACCTAGAAACTCACTTAATAGGGTATAAATATTAAAACCATTTATATGCATTTTCTGTTTTTAAAAATTGCTTATTATTAGTCTATCTTCTTCTTTCCAATACAATCATTTAGATGCCAGACTGATAAATGATTGCCCCCATCACTGACTATGGATTTATTGGTTAATGAATCATTCAACTGTCATTTTGGTAAAATACAGTTGCGCGGCAACTAAGTTAGAAGGGCATTCTTTATATCGCAAAATGTCATGCAACTCTTAGGGAAGTCATTTTAACTTTCAGCAGGGGCACAAAATTGGTGGTAATGGATCAGCTGCCCGTTACACAGCCGCCTGATTTTCCTTTCCATTGGGACGATTTTCTCTTCTGGGGAGGGTGGAAAACTGGCAGGAGTGGATTGGGTGGGTTATACAACAGGCAGCCAATCCGATTCTGCCAGTTTTCCACCGCCACCAAAAGTGAAAATCTGTCCCTTGCATAGTCACTTAGATCATTGAATCATCAGGTTCTATTGTTTAGTTTTCAAAATATTGCTGAGCATTTCTGAAGAGTGCACCTAGTGAAATTGTGAATCCCATCACATGAAATTGATTAGGAAGAACAAAATAGTTTTGCAAACAGTGTGACAAAATGTCATGCAAATATTAAAATTGATCTGAATAGATAATTTAACCAGTTAAATTTCTCACATGGAGCACAATCATTCCAACTGAGTATTTTCATAATGTAAAATGTTAATATTCTGTTCATGTGAAATTAAACAAACATACATAATTGAATTGACTAGGGTACAGAAGTGCACAGATCATCAAGAGATTTTAATTCAGCCTCCTTGCCTTATTGGGCTCAGTAACTTCACCAGGTCAGTTCCCCAGATTAGCTACATATAGTTAAATAGAGAGCCATTGAAGATTAGTGACATGAAAATTTATTGGTTGAGGTGGAGCAATGGAGAGCAATATAACTGTCTTCATGACCCTGTAGCTGCTGAAATTGTTAGTGTAGTGCCACCGGGGGTGTTGATTTACAGATTGTGTTTTATTACCTCATCCCTCTCCCCGATTAGTCTACTATAGCTCAAGGAAAGTATTCAATGAAAGTGCAGTTTGCTTCATAGATGATAGTGCCTGGATGTTGTGCTGGTAAGAATGCAATCACCACCTTGAAATAGTCTTCTTTACCCCACTGAAGTAAAGGTCAGCACAGAAACATGGGCACGTAATTGCACTATTAGAATGGGCTTGAGAAAAGCATTGTCCGGTCGGTACAGGCCTGGAAGATGCATTTTAATGTCAATGAGGGACAACATCAATGAGGAATAGGAAGGGTCCAAGGGTGGTATGTTATGGCAGCCATGTGTAACTTTGCAAGCACACAAAACGCCGTTCCCGGTAATATGCTGACTAAATTAAACAGGTAAAGAAATTAATTTGTATTTATATAGCACCTTTCACATCCTCGCGATGTATCAAAGCCAATGGGTTACATTTGACACAAAACCGGTTTGTAGGCAAACACAGCAGCCAATTTGCAGACAGGTCTTACAAACAGCAATAAGACAAAAAATAGCACCAGATTCATGAGCGCGCAGCGCCAAGGAGGTGAATCATGGACGAGAGACATTGGAGGAGCATGGTGTGGTTGATCACGTTGAAGGCAACAGAAATGTCAAGGAGGATGAAGAAGAATAAAGCATCCCAATCATGTTGAATGTTATTGGTGACTGATCATGGGGGTCTCAATGCGGTGAGTAGGATTCAAGTAAGGGATGGTGAGGGGGATAAGCACAGAGTTGAATGACAACACATCAAAGTTTTACAGAGTAAAGGGATGTTGAAGATGGGGCAGTAGTTTGAGCAGTTAGGGTAGGTTTTTTAAGAAGTAGGGTAAATGTAGTTTGGAAAGGGAAAGGAAACATTTCCTGAGGAGAGGGAGCAGCTGAAGATGCGTATGAGCATTGGGCTGAGGAGGGGTAGCTGAATAGTCAGGAGCTGAGTCAAGGTCAAGGAAACTGGAAGTGGAAGAGATTCGGTGCAGAAATTGCGGGCCGAGGCTTCCTGCTGGTGGATGCCTCTGATCTGAAAAATATCTATGAACTTGCCTGGTGGTTCGAGACTTGCAGTCCTGGGCCTCTGTGTAGAGGCCCACGTAGGTGCTCACATGGGCCGACCCAACCAATCTAAATAGGGGTATCCCCATTCATATTTGTGCTGAGTTCACAGAATTAGTAAGTATGAATGGGAATACTCTTTAAAAAAAAATACACACACTTAAAATATTTTTTCTTAAAACATAATATATTTAACATTAATCAAAATGGAATGTAATTAATTATGTAAAACAAAAATTTTATTTTTGAAAAATAAATTTACATATCTTAAAGGGTTAAAAATAACCTTACCTTATTTCACCGGTTTTTAACTGTTTAAATTATTTTAAAAATTTATTTTTCTGCACTTTCAAAAGTCTTCCGCTGATAAAAGCAGGTCCGTATAGAAACATAGAAAATAGGTATAGGAGTAGGCCATTCGAGCCTGCACCGACATTCAATAAGATCATGGCTGAACATTCACCTCAGTACCCCATTCCTGCTTTCTCTCCATACCCCTTGATCCCTTTAGCCATAAGGGCCATATCTAACTCCCTCTTGAATATATCCAATGAACTGAAATCAACAACTCTCTGCGGTAGGGAATTCCACAGGTTAACAACTCTCTGAGTGAAAATGTTTCTCTTCATCTCAGTCCTAAATGGCTTACCCCTTATCCTTAGACTATGTCCACTAGTTCTGGACTTCCCCAACATCGGGAACATTCTTCCTGCATCTAACCTATCCAGTCACGTCATAATTTTATATATTTCTATGAGATCCCCTCTCATCCTTCTAAACTCCACTGAATATAGGCCCAGTCGATCCAGTCTTTCCTCATATGTCAGTCCTGCCATCCCGGGAATCAGTCTAGTGAACCTTCACTGCACTCCCTCAATAGCAAGAACGTCCTTCCTCATATTTGGAGACCAAAACTGAACGCAATATTCCAGGTGCTGCCTCACTAAGGACCTGTACAACTGCAGTAAGACCTCCCTGCTCCTATACTCAAGTCCCCTAGCTATGAAGGCCAACATACCATTTGCCGCCTTCACCGCCTGCTGTACCTGCATGCCAACTTTCAATGACTGATGTACTATGACACCCAGGTCTCGCTGCACCTCCCCTTTTTCTAATCTGTCGCCATTCAGCTGTTCGACTGGTAAGTATAACTCTCTTTTAGACTGACTTTTAGATTGGTTTAATTAGCAGCAAACTACTACTGTTTGGTGTTTAAGTAAATTTTAGTAAGTAAATTAATTTAAGGCTTAAGTCATGGCAGGAGAGCTCAGACCCGTGTCATGCTCCTCCTGTGCTATGTGTCCCTGACTACTATGTGTGCAGGAAGTGTGTCCAGCTGCAGCTCCTGACAGACCGCATGACGGCACTGGAGCTGTGGATGGACTCACTCTGGAGCATGTGCGATGCTGAGAATGTTGTGGATAGCACATTTAGTGAGTTGGTCACACCGCAGGTAAGTGTTAGGACAGATAGTGAATGGGTGACCAAGAGACAAGGGAAGAGCAGGAAAGTAGTACAGGAGTCCCCTGCGGTCATCTCCCTCCAAAGCAGATATACTGTTTTGGATACTGTTGGGAGAGATGACTTACCAGGGGAAGGTACCAGCAGCCAGGTTCATGGCACCATGGGTGGCTCTGCTGCACAGAAGGGCGGGAAAAAGAGTGGGAGAGCTATAATGATAGGGGACTCTATTGTAAGGGGAATAGATAGGAGTTTCTGCGGCCGCAACCGAGACTCTAGGATGGTATGTTGCCTCCCTGGTGCAAGGGTCAAGGATGTCTCGGAGCGGCTGCAGAGCATTCTAGAGAGGGAGGGTGAACAGCCAGTTGTTGTGGTACATGTAGAGACCAACGATATAGGTAAGAAGCGGGAAGAGGTCCTACAAGCTGAATTTAGGGAGCTAGGAGTTAAATTTAAAAAGTAGGACCTCAAAAGTAGTAATCTCTGGATTGCTACGAGTGCCACGTGCTAATCAGAGTAGAGGGAGCAGGATCGTTAGAATAAATACATGGCTTGAGTAGTGGTGCAAGAGGGAGAGATCCAAATTCCTGGGATATTGGAACCAGTTCTGGGGGAAGTGGGACCTATACAAAAGGGACTGTCTGCACTTGGGCAGGACTGGAACTGATGACCTTGGGGTAACATTTGCTAATGCAGTTCGGGAGTCTTCAAACTAATGTGGCAGAGTGATGGGATCCTATGCAGCGAGACAGGGCGAAGTAATATGGAGTCAGGAACAGATGGTAGAAAGGTAAAAAGCAACAGTGGAAGGCCGAGTAAACAAAGGCAAGAAAGAAAAAGGGCCACACTACATCATAATTCTAAAAGGACAAAGAGTGTTAAAAAAACAAGCCTGAAGGCTTTGTGTCTTAATCCGTAATAAGGTGGATGAATTAACTGTGCAAATAGATGTTAACAGATATGATGTGATTGGGATTACAGAGACGTGGCTCCAGGATGATCAGGGCTGGGAACTCAACATCCAAGGGTATTCAACATTCAGGAAGGATAGAATAAAAGGAAAAGGAGGTGGGATAGCATTGCTGGTTAAAGAGGAGATGAATGCAATAGTTAGGAAGGACATTAGCTTGGATGATGTGGAATCTATATGGGTAGAGCTGCAGAACACCAAAGGGCAAAAAACGTTAGTGGGAGTTGTGTACAGACCTCCAAACGGTAGTAGTGATGTTGGGGAGGGCATCAAACAGGAAATTAGGGGTGCATGCAATAAAGGTGCAGCAGTTATCATGGGTGACTTTAAAATACATTTGGATTGGGCTAACCAAACTGGTAGCAATACAGTGGAGGAGGATTTCCTGGAGTGCATAAGGGATGGTTTTCTCGACCAATATGTCGAGGAACCAACTAGGGGGGAGGCCATCTTAGACTAGGTTTTGTGTAATGAGAGAGGATTAATTAGCAATCTCGTGCGAGGCCCCTTGGGGAAGAGTGACCATAATATGGTGGAATTCTACATTAGAATGAAGAATGAAACAGTTAATTCAGAGACCCCATGGTCCAGAACTTAAAGAAGGGTAACTTTGAAGGTATGAGGCGTGAATTGGCTAGGATAGATTGGTGAATGATACTTAAGGGGTTGACAGTGGATGGGCAATGGCAGACATTTAGAGACCGCATGGATGAACTACAACAATTGTACATCCCTGTCTGGCGTAAAAATCAAAAAGGGAAGGTGGCTCAACCGTGGCTATCAAGGGAAATCAGGGATAGTATTAAAGCCAAGGAAGTGGCATACAAATTGGCCAGAAATAGCAGCGAACCCGGGGACTGGGAGAAATTTAGAACTCAGCAGAGGAGGACAAAGGGTTTGATCAGGGCAGAGAAAATAGAGTACGAGAGGAAGCTTGCAGGGAACATTAAGACGGACTGCAAAAGCTTCTATAGATATGTAAAGAGAAAAAGGTTAGTAAAGACAAACGTAGGTCCCCTGCAGTCAGAATCAGGGGAAGTCATAATGGGGAACAAAGAAATGGCAGACCAATTGAACAAGTACTTTGGTTCGGTATTCACTAAGGAGGACACAAACAACCTTCCGGATATAAAAGGGGTCAGAGGGTCTAGTAAGAAGGATGAACTGAGGAAAATCCTTATTAGTCGGGAAATTGTGTTGGGGAAATTGATGGACTTGAAGGCCGATTAAATCCCCAGGGCCTGATGGACTGCATCCCAGAGTACTTAAGGATGTGGCCTTGGAAATAGCGGATGCATTGACAGTCATTTTCCAATATTCCATAGAATCTGGATCAGTTCCTATGGAGTGGAGGGTAGCCAATGTAACCCCACTTTTTAAAAAAGGAGGGAGAAAACAGGAATTATCGACCAGTCAGCCTGACATTGGTAGTGGGTAAAATGATGGAATCAATTATTAAGGATGTCATAGCAGTGCATTTGGAAAGAGGTGACATGATAGGTCCAAGTCAGCATGGATTTGTGAAAGGGAAATCATGCTTGACAAATCTTCTGGAATTTTTTGAGGATGTTTCCAGTAGAGTGGATAAGGGAGAACCAGTTGATGTGGTGTATTTGGACTTTCAGAAGGCTTTCGACAAGGTCCCACACAAGAGATTAATGTGCAAAGTTAAAGCACATGGGATTCGGGGTAGTGTGCTGATGTGGATTGAGAACTGGTTGGCAGACAGGAAGCAAAGAGTCGGAGTAAATGGGTACTTTTCAGAATGGCAGTGACTAGTGGGGTACCGCAAGGTTCTGTGCTGGGGCCCCAGCTGTTTACATTGTACATTAATGATTTAGACGAGGGGATTAAATGTAGTGTCTCCAAGTTTGCAGATGACACTAAGTTGGGTGGCAGTGTGAGCTGCGAGGAGGATGCTATGAGGCTGCAGAGTGACTTGGATAGGTTAGATGAGTGTGCAAATGCATGGCAGATGAAGTATAATGTGGATAAATGTGAGGTTATCCACTTTGGCGGTAAAAACAGAGAGACAGATTAGGAAAAGGGAAGGTGCAATGAGACCTGGGTGTCATGGTACATCAGTCATTGAAGGTTGGCATGCAGGTACAGCAGGCGGTTAAGAAAGCAAATGGCATGTTGGCCTTCATAGCGAGGGGATTTGAGTACAAGGGCAGGGAGGTCTTACTACAGTTATACGGGGCCTTGGTGAGGCCACACCTGGAGTATTGTGTACAGTTTTGGTCTCCTAACCTGAGGAAGGACATTCTTGCTATTGAGGGAGTGCAGCGAAGGTTCACCAGACTGATTCCCGGGATGGCGTGACTTACATATCAAGAAAGACTGGATCAACTGGGCTTGTATTCACTGGAGTTCAGAAGAATGAGAGGGGATCTCATAGAAACGTTTAAAATTCTGATGGGTTTCGAGAGGTTAGATGCAGGAAGAATGTTCCCAATGTTGGGGAAGTCCAGAACCAAGGGTCACAGTCTAAGGATAAGGGGTAAGCTGTTTAGGACCGAGATGAGGAGAAACTTCTTCACCCAGAGAGTAGTGAACCTGTGGAATTCTCTACCACAGAAAGTTGTTGAGGCCAATTCACTAAATATATTCAAAAAGGAGTTAGATGTAGTCCTTACTACTCGGGGGATCAAGGGGTATGGCGAGAAAGCAGGAATGGGGTACTGAAGTTGCATGTTCAGCCATGACCTCATTGAATGGCGATGCAGGCTCAAAGGGCCGAATGGACTACTGCACCTATTTTCTATGTTTCTATATTCTGCCTTTGTGTTTTTGCCACCAAAATGGATAATCTCACGTTTATCCACATTATACTGCATCTGCCACGTGTTTTCCCACTCACCTAACCTGTCCAAGTCACCCTGCAGCCTTTTAGTGTCCTCCTCACAGCTCACACTGCCACCCAGTGTTATCTGCAAACTTGGAGATATTACACTCAATTCCCTCCTCCAAATCATTAATGTATATTGTAAATAGCTGGGGTCCCAGCACTGAGCCCTGCAGCACCCCACTAGTCACTGCCTGCCACTCTGAAAAGGACCCGTTTATCCCAACTCTCTGCTTCCTGTCTGCCAACCAGTTCTCTATCCACGTCAGTACATTACCCCCAATACTATGTGCTCTAATTTTGTACACCAATCTCTTGTGTGGGACCTTGTCAAAAACCTTTTGAAAGTCCAAATACACCACATCCACTAGTTCTCCCTTGTCCACTCTACCAGTTACATCCTCAAAAAATTGAAGAAGATTTGTCAAGCAGGATTTCCCTTTCATAAATCCATACTGATTTGGACCAATCCCGTCACTGCTTTCCAAATGTTCTGCTATTTCATTTTTAATAATTGATTCCAACATTTTGCCCACTACTGATGTCAGGCTAACCGGCCTATACTTACCCATTTTCTCTCTTCCTTCCTTTCTTAAAAAGTGGTGTGACATTAGCTATCTTCCAGTCCAGAGGAACCGATCCAGAGTCGATAGACTGTTGGAAAATGATCACCAATGCATCCACTATTTCTAGGGCTACTTCCTTAAGTATTCTGGGATGCAGACTATCAAGCCCCGGGGATTTATCGACCTTCAATCCCATCAATTTCCCTTACACAATTTCCTGATAAGGATTTCCTTCAGTTCCTCCTCCTCACGAGACCCTTGGTCCCCTAGTATTTCCGGAAGGTTATTTGTGTCTTCCTTCGTGAAGAGAGAAACAAAGTATTTGTTTAATTGGTCTGCCATTTCTTTGTTCCCCATTATAAATTCACCTGAATCTGACTGCAAGGGACCTATGTTTGTTTTAATAATCTTTTCTTTTCACATTTTCTATAGTAGCTTTTGCAGTCAATTTTTATGTTCCCAGCAATCTTCCACTCATACTCTATTTTCCCCCTCCTAATTAAATCCTTTGTCCTCTGCTGTATTACAAAATTCTCCCAGTCCTCAGGTTTGCTGCTTTTCCTGGCCAATTTTTATGCCTCTTCCTTGGATTTAATACTCTCCTTAGTTTCCCTTGTTAGCCACGATTGAGCCACCTTTCCCGTTTTATTTTTACTCTAGATAGGGATGTACAATTGTTGAAGTTCATCCATGTGATCTTTAAATGTTTGCCATTGCCTATCCACCGTCAACCCTTTAAGTATCACTCGCCAGTCTATTCTAGCCAATTCATGTCTCATACCATCGAAGTTACCTTTCCTTAAGTTCAGGACCCTAGTTTCTGAATTAACTGTGTCACTCTCCATCTTAATAAAAAATTCTACCATATTATGGTCACTCTTCCCCAAGAGGCCTCGCACAACAAGATTGTTAGTTAGACCTTTCTCATTGCACATCACCCAGTCGAGGATTGCCAGCCCTCTAGTTGGTTACTCGACATATTGGTCTAGAAAACCATCCCTATTACACTCCAGGAAATCCTCCTCCACCGCATTGCTACCAGTTTGATTAGCCCAATCAATATGTAGATAAAGTCGCCCATGATAACTGCTGTATCTTTATTGCACACATCCCTAATTTCTTGTTTGATGCTGATCCCAACCTCACTACTACTGTTTAGTGATCTGTAAACAACTCCCATTAGCATTTTCTGCCCTTTGATATTCCATAGCTCCACCCACACCAATTCCACATCAACCATGCTAATGTCTCTCCTTACTATTGCATTAATATCCTCTTTCACCAGCAATGCCACCCCACCTCCTTTTACGTTCTGTCTATCCTTCCTAAATGTTGAATACCCCTGGATGTTGAGTTCCCAGCCTTGGTCACCCTGGAGCCATGTCTCCGTGATTCCAATTACATCATATCCGTTAACTGCTATCTGCACAGTTAATTCATCCACCTTATTCCGAATATTCCTTGCATTGAGGCACAGAGCCTTCAGGCTTTTTTTTTTTAAACACACTTTCCCCCTTTAGAAATTTGCAGTAATGTGGCCCTTTTTGCATTTTCCCTTGGGTTTCTCTGCCCTCCACTTTTACTTTTCTTCTTTCTATCTTTAACTTCTGCCCCCATTCTAATTCCCTCTGTCTTCCCGCATAGGTTCCCATCCCCCTGCTGTATTAATTTAACACCTCCCCAACAGCAATAGCAAACACTCCCCCTAGGACATTGGTTCCAGTCCTGCCCAGGTGCAGACCGTCCAGTTTGTACTGGTCCCACCTCCCCCAGAACCGTTCTAATGTCCCAGGAATTTGAATCCCTCCCTTCGTCACCACTCCTCAAGCCACGTACTCATCTGAGCTATCCTGCGATTCCTACTCTGACTAGCACATGGCACTGGTAGCAATCCTGAGATTACTACTTTTGAGGTCCTACTTTTTAATTTAGCTCCTAGCTCCCTAAATTCATCATGTAGGACCTCATCCCGTTTTTTACCTATATAGTTGGTACTTATATTCACCGCGACAACTGGCTGTTCACCCTCCCTCTTCAAAATGTCCTGCACCCGCTCCGAGACATCCTTGACTCTTGCACCAGGGAGGCAACATACCATCCTGGAGTCTCAGTTGCGGCCGCAGAAACGTCTACCTATTCCCCTTATAATAGAATCCCCTATCACTATAGCTCTCCCACTCTTTCCTGCCCTCCTGTGCAGCGGAGCCACCCATGGTGCCATGAACTTGGCTGCTGCTCCTCTCCCCTGATGAGTCATCCCCCTCAACAGTACCCAAAGTAGTGTATCAGTTTTGCAGGGGGTTGACCGCAGGGGACCCTTGCACTACCTTCCTTCCATTGTTCTTCTTGGTCACCCATCCCCTGTCTGGTGTACCCTTTACCTGCGGTTTGGCCAACTCACTAAACGTGCTATTCACGACATCCTCAGCATCCTCAGTATGGGCCGTGAATTTATTCCTGATGATGGGAGAGAAGGTTAGGCTGGATTTTCCGCTCATTTGTACTCCAATTTGCACCCCGGAGCAGCGTGAAAGGTGGTGGCGATGAGGTGTCCAGCACACCGCCACTGATGCCCTGGTCGAGTTTTGCGGTGGCGCTGAACGGCACTGCCATGAAGAGCTGCGTGGGTGTGCAATGACCCTGGTTGCGACACCAGCGTGAGCTTGAGCTCCTGCCTGGAAGTGCGGCCGCAATAACCACCTGGGAAACCAGCCATGCCGGCAGTAGAGAGGAAGGTACAAAAGTAACCGCGAGTGTTTTTTATTTTTACTTTATGATGTCGTGGCATGGGCAATGTTTTAGGAATGTTTTTGTGGCTTTTTAAAAGTTTTTTCTCCCCCCTGCCACCCCCAGGTCTATCTCGGAGCGCTCACGGCCCAGCTCTTTAGCTGGAAGTTTCCCTTCTTTGTGCCATGAGAGGTATACAGCGCCTTCCCCTGACGCAGGGCCCAGGTGCCCAGACTTGCATACTAAAGCGCAGACTATTCCCAGCCGCTATCTTTCTTGCCCTGTACCATTATCGACCCGAAAACAGAACAGCCGAGAGTCCAGCCCCTACAGTTTGCTGCATTTTAAGCTGATATCTGGTGAACTTGGAGTGGTCAAGGAGGGTAGGGAAGCTGGAGGAGGCTAGTGTCAGGTGTATGGATCGTGGGAGGAGATGGCTTCTAATTGAGAATGAAGTTTGAGATTTCCCTTACATTCCAAAATGATGCTTAAATAATGATGTGATTTGACATAATGCAAGAGAGGCACTATTTTTCCAGGTGATTAAGCCTGGTGGTCATTGGCCAGGTTGATCATGCACCAAACATACCTGAGCATGTAGCTCCTGAATTTGAGGATATGAAGGTGAGTAGTGGGAGATTGCGGGGTGTTCTGGTGCAAAGTGGAGAAAGGTGAGATGAAGGTGAGCTCAGTGGATGATGGTGGAGGGATTGGGTGGACAGGAGCATGTGGATAGTGTGGGAGAATGAAGAAGTGGTTAGAGATGGTCTTGTCACGTGTTAGAAACCTTAGAAGTGGTGAGCTTGAGGGGAAGGCATGGATATTGCTGAGGTTGATTGACCACATGAGAGCAGAAAGACTCCAAGAGAAGGATGAACCATCCGTGGCTAACCAAGGAAGTTAAGGATGGTATCAAATTAAAATCAAAGGCATACAATGTTGTGAAGATTAGTGATAGGCCAGAGGATTGGGAAAGTTTTTAAAACCAGCAAAGGACAACTAATAAAATAATAAAGAAAGAGAAGATAGATTGAGAGTAAACTAGCAAGAAATATAAAAACAGAAAGTATATAAAAAGGAAGAGAGTAGTTAAAGTAAATGTTGGTCCATTAGAAGATGAGACTGGGGAATTAATAATGGGAAACCGGGAAATGGCAGAGACTTTGAACAAATATTTTGTATCGGTCTTCACGGTAGAAGACACTAAAAGCATCCCAATAATTGATAATCAAGGGACTATTGGGAGGGAGGAACTTACAACAATCAGTATCACTAAAGAAAAAGTACTAGGCAAACTAATGGGACTAAAGGTGGACAAGTCCCATGGACCTGATCGCCTGCATCCTAGGGTATTAAAAGAAGTGACTGCAGAGATAGTGGATTCATTGGTTGTAATCTACAAAAGTTCCCTGGATTCTGGAGAGGTCCCAGGGGATTGGAAAACCGCAAATGTAATGCCCCTATTCGAGAAAGGAGGGAGACAGAAAGCAGGAAACTATAGACCAGTTAGCCTAACATCTGTCATTGGAAAAATGTTGGAGTCCATTATTAAGGAAGTAATAGCAGGACATTTAGAAAATCATAATGCAGTCAAGCAGATTCAGCATGGTTTTATGAAAGGGAAATCATGTTTGACAAATTTGCTTGAGTTTTCTGAGGATATAACAAGCAGCGTGGACAAAGGGAAACTAGTAGATGTAGTGTATTTGGATTTCCAGAAGGCATTTGACAAGGTGCCACATAAAAGGTTACTGCACAAGATAAAAGTTCACTGGGTTGGCAATAATTTATTAGCATGGATAGAGGATTGGCTAACTAACAGAAAACAAAGTCAGGATAAATGGGTCCTTTTCAGGTTGGATCAATGCTCGGGCCTCAACTATTCACAATCTATATTAATGATTTGAATGAAGGGACTGAGTGTAATGTAGCCAAATTTGCTGCTGATACAAAGATAGGTGGGAAAGCAAGTTTTGAAGAGGATACACAGAATCTGCAAAAGGATATAGATAGGTTAAATGAGTGGGCAAAAATTTGGCAGATGAAATATAATGTGGGAAAATGTGAGGTTATCCACTTTGGTAGGAAGAATTAAAAAGCTAATTATTACTTAAATGGAGAGAGATGACAAAATGCTGCAGTACAGAGGGATGTGGGGGTCCTTGTACATGAAACACTAAAATTTAGTATGCAGGTACAGCAAGTAATTAGGAAGGCAAATGGAATGTTGGCCTTTGTTGCAAAGGGGATGGAGTATAAAAGTAGGGATGTCTTGCTACAACTGTACAGGGTGTTGGTGAGAACACACCTGGAGTACTGCGTACAGTTTTGGTCTCCTTATTTAAGGAGGGATATACTTGCATTGGAGGTAATTCAGAGAAGGTTCACTAGATTGATTCCTGAGATGAAGGGTTTGTCTTATGAAGAAAGGTTGGGCCTATACTCATTGGCATTTAGAAGAATGAGGGGTGATCTTGTTGAAACATTGAAGATTCTGAGGGGGCTCGATAGGGTAGATGCAGTGAGGATATTTCCCCTTGTGGGAGAATCTAGAACTAGTGGGCATAGTTTCAGAATAAGGGGTTGCCCATTTAAAATGGAGATGACGAGGAATTTCTTCACTCAGAGGGTCGTGAATTTTTGGAATTCTCTACCCCAGAGAGCTGTATTTAAATATATTTAAGTGGAGATAGACAGTTTTTAACTATAGGGGAGTCGAGGGTTATGGGGAGCGGGAAGGAACATGGAATTGAGGCCAAGACCAGATCAGCCATGATCTTACTGAAGGGGGTCAAATGGCCTACTCCTGCTCTTATTTCTTATGTTCTTATGTAATAATCAAGGCAAACATTTGGGGTGTTGGTGGCAATCACTGAACAATCTACAAGAGTTATATTTGTCATGAGCCCTATTTTTAACAGCATGGTTTGTTGTGGGATGATGATTTAATTATCCCACCGTTTAATTTGTTGTAGTTAACAGATATTCTAGTGAATGAAGTTCTCCATGGAGCTGATGGAACTGACATCAAATGTGGCGTGATCGGAGAAATTGGCTGCTCTTGGCCAATGATGGAGAGTGAGAAAAAAGTTCTTCAAGCCACTGCTGAGGCACAGGTACAGCTTGGCTGCCCTGTCATCATTCACCCAGGCAGAAAATGTGACTCACCTTTCCAGATCATCCGAATACTACAAGAGGCTGGGGCTGACATCTCTAAAACAGTCATGTCCCATCTAGACCGGTAAGTGGAGAATATTGTCGAAGAGCATAGCTTATGTCCAAAACTGTTTCTTCAAATTACATTTATTCAATGAGGTGGGTTTATGGAAGAAAATTAAGATTTGACTGGCTTGACATTGTCCAAATTATACAACTAACTACGAAAGGAGAGTAATTTAAAAAGTCAATATATTTGGGTAAGTGGGATCAAAACAACAGAGGAATGATTATTTGTGAAGCTGATACAATGTAATGGCAATATATTTAGTGCTTCAGTTTCTGTGTGTCCTCTTTGGACAGGTATAATAAAGTACATGAAATATTTTTGCCTTATTCTGTACACAACTATATAATTCTAGCAACTCCAGATTTATGCTGTGATTATAAGGTGGTGCTTAAGATGGTACATAAGATGGTATGTAGCTTGCATGTTAGAAAGTGCACTATGCTTCACAATCTTTCCAGAAATAGAAACTCAACTGGTGCTATTAATACATACCATTGGATAGTGCTGCAGGAAGTTAGAATAACAAGTTTCAGTAGAAATAATAGCATGAATAGTTTTTTTGAAATTAGTACACCTAGTCTGTCATTTTTAATGCATGACTAACAATTGAATATACAATGTAAATTGTATTAATTGAAGTATGATCAGTTTAGTGCTCATGCCTATCGAATAGGCAAATGAACCAGTGGCAGAAGGGTCGATAACCAGAGTGCACAGATTTAAGGCGATTGGCAAAAGGATCAGAGGCAACATAAGGAAATATTTTTAATACACTGAGTTGTGATCCGGAATGCACTGCCTGAAAGTGTGATGGAATGATGTGATTCAGTAGTAACGTTCAAAAGAGAATTGGTTAAATACTTGAAGGGGAAAAAAATTAGAGGGCTATGAGGAAAGAGCAGAGGAGTGGGATTAATTGGACAGCTCTACCAAAGAACCAGCACATGCTCAGTAGGCCGATTGGCCTCCATCTGTGCTGTATCATTCCATGATTCCATGATTAATATATATCAAAAAGAGCAATGATCCCAAAAACAACCCCTGGGGTACAATATGCATTCTTGCCTCCAATCTGAAAAACAACCATTCACCACTGCTCTCTACTTTCTGTCCCTTAGCCAATTTTGTATCCACACAGTCCCTTTAATCCCATGGGTTTCAATTTCACTAATATATCTATAATATGGTATTTTATTCAACGACTTTTGGAAGTCCATATACATCGCACTACCTTCATCCACCCTCCCTGTAACTTCATCAAAGAACCAATCAAGTTAATCAAACACTTTTATTTGCCTTTAACAAATTAGTGCTGGCTTTCATTTATTAACCCATATTTTTTCCAAGTGCCAATTAATTTTTCCCCCAGTTAATGTGTCTCAAAGTTTCCCTGCCACCAATGGTAGGCTGACTGGCCTGTAATTGCCAGGTTTATCCCTCTCACCTTTTTTTGAACAATGGTGTAACATTTGTAATCCTCCAGACCACTGGCACCACTCCCATATCTCAAGAGGATAGGAAGGTTGTGGTCAGAGCCTCTGCAACTTCCATCCTTACTTCCCTCAGCATCCCATACAGACCAGATGACTTTCCTACTTTGAGCGCTGCCAACCTTTTAAGTATCTCTTTATTTTTATCCGTTTCAGTTTCTCTACTACCTCCTCCTCTACTGTGACATTGGCAGTATCCTGTTTAGTGAAGACAGATGCAAAGTACTTATTTAGTACCTCAGCCATGCCCTCTGCCTTCACAAGAAGACCTTTTTGGTCCCTAATCAGCCACACCTTCCTTCAACTTCCCTTTTACTATTTATACGTTTATAAAAGATCTTTGGGTTCCCCTTTATGTTGCACGCTTATCTATTCTCATACATTCTCTTTGCCTCTCATTTTCTTTTTCTGTTCTCCCCTGTACTTTTGATATTCAGCTTGGATCTCTACTGAATTATTAACCTAACATTTATCATAAACTTCCTTTTTCTGTTTCATTTTAATCTCTTGGGCCTAGAAAGTGGATACCGCTGGAAAACGGGCACAGGAACCTCAGTGCAAGATATGCCCATGCCCGTTCGAAAAGTGCAGGCAGCACGTCCGCTTCATGCTGCCTGCTAATTACCATGATTGCAGCGCACAGCCTAGTGCAGAACATGCTGCTGACAGACTGCACTCAACAGGGGACCAAAGTTTCCACTGCTGAAGTGAAGCTAGCTTTACTTAAAGCTAGCCTGCTCCTCTTCAATGCAGTCTGCAACTCTTAAAGCTGAGCTGCCTTCTGCAGATTAAAAAAATTAAATTGCTTCTGTACTAGGCAAACTGCACCTCTTAAAGGTAAACTGCCTTCTGCTGATCAAAAATGCTAAAAGTGCTTCAGCACTAACACAAATGGCTCAAAGGATTCTCGGAGTACAAATACACAAATCATTAAAAGTAGCAACACAGGTTAATAAGGCCACTAAAAATCAAGAACCAAACACTAGGTTTTATTTCTAGAGATTAGACCATACTTGGAGTTTTGAGTGCAATTCTGGTTGCCATATTATAAAAAGGATATAGATGCACTGGAGAAGGTGCAAAAAAGATTTACAAGGATGATACCAGAAATGCAAGGGTATACCTATCAAGAAAGGTTGAACGGGCTGCGTCTCTTTTCTCTTGAAAAGAGAAGGTGGAGGGGTGACCTAATAGAAATCTTTAAAATCATGAAAGGTTTTGATAGCATAGATACAGAGAGCGTGTTTCCACTTGTGGGAAAGAGCAAAACTAGAGGCCATCAATATAATATAGTCATCAAGAAATCAAATAGGGAATTCAGAAGAAATTTCTTTACTCAGAGTGGTGAGAATGTGGAACTTGCTATCACAGCGAATGGTTGAAGCAAATAGTATAGATGCATTTAAGGGGAGGCTAGATAAGCATACGAGGGAGAAGGGAATAGAGGGTAATGCTGATAGTTAAATGAGGAAAGACAGGAAGAGGCTCGAGTGGAGCATAAATGCCAGCATAGACTGGTTGAGCCAAATGGCCAGTTTCTGTGCTGTATATGCTATGTAATCTTATGTAAAATGACAAAAGGTATGATTGTACAAGCAAAAGGAGATGGTAATGCTTTGTACTTTGTAAGCAAGCTTTGGCCCATTCTGTTTTTAGATGGCATTGGTTAAGGGAGAAATGTTGGCCAGAACACTGGGTGAACTTCCTCATCTTCTTTGATTAGTGCATGGGGCTTTAATAACATCACCTGCACCAACAGAACAATCAGACAGAATCTCATTTGCAGGACAGAACTTTCATCAATGTAGCACTCCTTCAATATTACACTAGGAGTGTCCGCCTCGATAATGTGCTGAAGTCCTAGATTGGTGCCTTTTAAGCCACAACCTTTTGACCCAAGGGAGAGAGTGGTGCTTCATAATAAACTTAAATAATTCTAAGCATTTAACATTTCTAACTGAAATTTCAAATTAACTTACCTGTAACTGAAAGTTAAGTAGCCACAGACCAGACAGACAACTGGGAGAAATAACAAACTGGATTCATAAGCAGTCCAATGAATGAACAATAAGGGCAGCTTCTGAGGTCTACTTGATTCCCAACATTTTTACCTGACGGAGATGTTTTAACTCTTTTCTCTTTGTCTTTTCACTGCCTGAGAAGATCTTTATAGATCATCCAATCACCTTTTACTTCCATTCAGTGTTTTAAAATAAATATTCACAGGAGATCTTTGTGATGGCAGTTAGCATACGCAATTCTACTTTTACCTATTGTTCCATATTCCCCAGTGGGTTTTGTTCAGTTATATGAAGTGGATCACTTACCTCCTGGTTCTGATACAGCATTCTGTATCTAAGATGTTAACCCATTTCCCCTTTCTGATGCTAATAGATCTGCTGTGTATTTGTAACATTTTGCATTTTATTTCAGATTTCCAACAATTGCAGTTTTTTTTTCTTTTTATCTCTTCCTTTTGCCTCCATTTTCTTTTTAAATTGGTTCATGAGAATTGCTGTGAGGTGATCTAGTTTTTTTTTTTATTATTCCCCTTTAGGTCCAGCCTTTCCCTAGGTTAATGAAAGGACAAGTGGCCTATTCCTAGGCTTTTATCAAATAGCCATTATGAAGTGCATGAAAGATTGGGCTCATAAGATTTACTGCAAACTTTATTTTTCCATTTTGCTCCTGCCTGCCTCATCCTCCTGCCGCCTTCCCCCATCATCAATGGTTAAAGGACCTCATCTAATGGTGGCCATGGTACTTCATCCTACTAGTCTGTGACACACCATATTGGTACTCCCAGTGCAGTGTGCTACCAGAAAGGTCATACTTTCTACTCAACTTCCACCCCACCAGCCCCCACATTCAATGGATCATCCTCAGCCATTTCTGCCAACTCCAGCATGATCCCACCACCAAATACATCTTCCCCTCTCCTCCCCTTTCAGCATTCCAAAGGGACCATTCCTTCCACGACACCCTGGTTTACTCTATCACCCCCAATACCCTTCCCACACCAGCTTCCCGTGCAAGTGCAGAAAATGCAACACCTGTCCTTTTACATCCTCCCTTCCCACTGAAGTTTCATGTTCAGCCATAAACTCATTGAATGGTGGTGCAGGCTAGAAGGGCTGAATGGCCTACTCCTGCACCTATTTTCTATGTTTCTATGTTTCAATCCAGAGCCCCAAATGCTCCTTCCAGTTGAAACAGTGACTTACTTGTACTTCTTTCAATTTAGTATACTGCATTCGCTGCTCACGATTGGGTCTCCTGTACATTGAGGAGACTAAACGCAGATTGGATGACTGCTTTGTGGAACACCTCCATTCAGTCTGCAGCCATGACCCCGAGCTTCCGGTCGCCTGTCGTTTTAATTCTTCAGACTGCTCCCACTCTGACCTCGGCCTCCTACACCATTCCAATGAAGCTCAATGTAAGCTCGAGGAACAGCACCTCATCTTTCGAGTAGGCAATTTACAGCCTTCCAGACTCAACTTTGAGTTCAACAATTTAAGATCATAACCTCTGCCCCCATTTTTTCAGATGGGAGCTGTTGCTGATGATTCTGATAATCCCATTTACATCTCCTCCAGAGCTATCTTTTGTTTCTTTACTTGTCCCATTACCATCTCTTTTCAACTTGCACCATCATCCTGTTTGTAATTTAACCTCTCCTGCCTTTCATCCTATCATATAACTTCCCCTTTGTTCTTTCCTCCCTCCCCCCTTTCCCTGCCTCTGTACTTGCTTAAAACCTGTTGCATCTCTAACTTTTTCCAGTTCTGACAAAACGTTATCTCTTTCTCTCTCTCCACAGATGCTGTCTGACTTGCTGAGTATTTCCAGCATTTTCTGTTTTTATTCCACTCCTAACCTATTTAAAATAAAGTATTAATTCAATTTAAATTAGTAGTAAATTAATATTGAGATGGCCTCACTATAATGACAAAGATTGAATTAATGCATTGTTTGAAATTTTGTTGCTTTTTTATTAACAAAAAATCGGTTTTCCAGCTTGCCAATAGTGACTGAACATCAGATTAATGCTAAAGAGGATGCAGATGTCTCAAGAATTAACCTTGATTTCTGGGTACAGAAATGCCATAAGAATTTATTCTAGGCTTCTAAGGGGGAAGCTAGAGCTCTCCTGTGACTTGCATCCTTAATGTCAACAACTCTGGTTCATTAGCTGCATTTGAAGCATCCAGAAAATGAGGTTCAGACAACAGCACTAATATCGGGAGGGGAAAAAATGGATGAATAAGTTAAGCTAGCAGCTGTTGCCCTGGTCTTCGTTATTATATTGTAGAAGACTGATGGCCCTGCCAGCATTGTACAGCAGTAGGTCTTCTGCATTGATTTTCAGCTTTTCCACAGCACAGCAAAGGCTGTTTCATCCGTGTGTAGTGTTTGTCCAACAGTTGAGCAGCAGCACGCAATGCAAAAATTCTGCATGAATGGTTTAACCTAGTCATGCTTCAGTCTGAATTACCATTTCGAGTTGTATTCTTGTTTTAAATTAAAATTTTAGCAACAACTGAGGGAGGTTTATTGAGGGAATAAGTAGTTCAAAATATTAAAAGTAGAAAGCACATGGGGAAAAGAGATGAAAATAATTAAATACATTTTTATTTAAAATTGTTTGTGTATTGTAGTCTTAGAATTCATATTACAATAATAAAGATATTACTTACATTTGACTATCTTACTAATTTTACTCCGTGTCTGTGTATTGGCTTAAAACGTACAACTTCTAGGAAACATGGATTACCTACTTTTATCCTTTCATAAGGACTTTGCCAACCCATTTTTTAAAATTTATGAGCTGCTTCATATGATTCTACAGCCCTGCCCAGTTTGGAACCATCAGCAAATTTGATCACTTTGCATTCAGCTTCTGAGCTCAGGTCATTTATATAAATGAGAAACTGTAGTGGTACAACACCAAGCTCTTGGACCCCCCCCCGCCCCCCTGCCCCTCTTCTGAGAGAAATCCAGTAATGAGTAGTCTTTATTTTCTACCTATCAGCCAGTTCCTTATCCATTCCCAGGGTTTACCCTGAATTCAGAATGAGCTGGGCAAAATGTGAATGGGCATAACAATTGCAGATGAAATTTAAGACAAATGCAAAGTACCTGTTCTTCACATCGGATGGGAATATTATCATCACACGTACTCAATGAATGCTGTTGAAATTGCTGAAGATAAAGTGGAAAGCGACCTGAGAGTACTAGTAGTCTCAATATTCATGCCCTACTAGTACAGAGCAGCAATCGTCAAAGCAATTAGAACATTCACTACATAGCTAATAAAGTAGAAAACAAGTCAGAAGAAGTCATGATCAAACTATGTCCAGTTCTGATCACTGAGACACAAGACAGACATTGAAGCAGTAGAGGCAGCGGAAAGACGAGCTATGAGACATATCCTGGTGTCATAGGCCTGAGTTATGAGGAAAAGCTGAGACACTTGTGCTTTTTAACCTCGAAAGAAGGTGTCGGAGGTGATCTTAGAGGTATACAAGATGGTAAATGTTATGGAAAAGGTTAATCTGGAATGTTACTTTAAATTTGTGGGAGTAGGACAAGTGGATGTAGGTTCAGCCACTAAGGATTCATTTTTAAGAGTGGAAGCAAGTCTTTTCCGAGGGAATGCCTATGATGATTTACAGAGTGATCAGAGTGGTGCAGGCAAAGAGCCTGGCTGCATTTGAGAAACAATTGGATGATGCAGTGGGGGGGGGACTGTGAGTTGCTACTGGATGAACTAATATCATTGTCTTCCACATCCCGAATTATCATGTGATCTACCAGCAGTTTAAGGGTTCATAGCTTTGGAGTATACTGAGTCTAGGAACAAGAGATCATTTTTCAGCATCTCAAACGGGCCAGTGATATTACATCACTGGGCAAATACAGACTATGGAGGGCAAATAATTCGTCTGACGTTTTAGTTGTCTTGGGGTTCTACATGGACTACTATTGAAGCACAGATATTAATAGCTCATGTCAAATTTAGGTCTTGCATTGTGTTGGCTGCTCCATTTGGCGCTTACCTGCCACTTGACTATTTCAATGTATTTAGCGCTATTCTAAAAGAAAATGCAGGCGCCTTAAATTGGATGTTACTGATATCAGTAAGACATCTTTTGAAAACCGTTTTAATTAGGATTGTAAGAATAATTCGACGTTGCGTGGTGGCTTGATTAATTTTTAGTAACACAATTCTTCAAGTGCAAATGAGCTTCTGGACTGCAGCACAGGAGTACCGGGAATCGAGACTTTGCTGGCGAACTGGCTCCTGTAGTCGACCATCGTCATGTTACATTCCAGTGCTTGCTGAGCCCCTGAGAATCCGTTTAACCTGTGAATATTAAATCTGTCTCGTCGTAATCTACTGCTCTATTATAATATGTTAATTGCTTATACTTTTTCGCAATCGTACCATTAAACCATGAGAAGTCTAACAAACGGGATGTCATTTATGCTTTCAAAATCAATGTAAACACTATTATGTTGTAATAAAGCATACTGTACATTCAAGAACGTCCTCAACAATTAAGATCACAAGACCAGGTGACCCAATACGTGCAACCAATTACCTTTTTAAGTATGTTTAGATTAAGGATGGAGAAAGTCATTCAGTTGTAAACTCCACCCGGGTAACATCGTGTGTCTGACTGAACAAAACTTCGTCCAGTGTTTCAAACGGACGCGGCAGAATCCAGTGATCAGGAACCTGCAGGAACGTTGATGGTGCTGGGAGTGTACAGCTTGATTTTTTTTTTAATGCGCTTTGGTATGATGAGCCTTTAGAGCCCACATGTCTTTTGAAACTTGCATAATTCGCTTCAATGCAATTGGCAGAGTGTAAAAAAAATGCCCATTGGGCATAAAGGGTACAGATAGGTGATCCAGCTGGAGCAGATGGTGCAAACATGCATTTTCATATGTGACCTTTGTTTCTTTATTAGGACCATACTTGAGCAGGATAAGCTGCTAGAGTTTGCCAAACTGGGGAGTTACCTGGAGTATGATCTGTTCGGCACTGAAATGCTGAATTACGCTTTTAACCCGGCCGTGGATATGCCCTGTGACACTGAAAGGATTCATCGGTAGGTAGAAAGCTAGACTGGCGTCATATGGAGACAGCCCTGGGCTGTGTGTTATGGGAAATTAGATTTACTTTAATGAGTTAGCATATATATCGATAAAAAAAGTCTAAAGTCTATTCGATGAGATTTTTTTATTAACCTTTCCTATTTGAATATTCCTATTCGACAATTAGAGAATAGCTCTTGAAGCTTTTAAATAAAAAGCGATGTTTTTATTTCAATTTCTATACAATTCATTTCGATTGTCAAGTATCGCCACAAGGTAAACCATAATTTCTTACTTTTTGCAATGACACTTAAATTGTAACACAAAAGCAAAATACTGCGGATGCTGGAATCTGAAATAAAAACAAAATACTGGAAATACTCAGCAAGTCAGGCAGTATCTGTGGAGAGAGAAACAGAGTTAACGCTTCAGCTCGATGACGCAGGGTCTGACCTGAATCGTTAACTCTGTTTCTTTCCACAGATGCTGCCTGACCTGCTGAGTATTTCCAGCATTTTGTTTTTTAATCTTGAATTGCGATAGTCATGTTCGCGGAGTACCGATTTTCATCTGTAGAGCGATTTTACGGTGCGAATTCGTGGAATTTCCCACGATGTCCTATTACGAAATACTGAAATCAGAAAACTTTGTGTAACTCGTAAGGAAACCTGCCGGATGTTCGTTGCAAAACGTACGTTAATTTCTCTGGTAGACCAGTGGTTCTCGCTGCTCTGTAAAACAAGCTGCATTTTGATGTGGGGAACAAAACCAGTTCAAGATTCACTGTGTATCAGCATGTAGTATGCAAGAGAGCGCCATGTTCTAAAGAAAAGTTCATGTTTCTCTTTACTGTAAAACTGTAATCTAAAGTGCACCCCTACTTTAAACAAAAGCAGTAATGAACACCCATTGCATTGGAAAGGTAACTGCTATCTCAAACACTACCTGCGAAACTGGCTGTGATCTGAATTGGGTGGATGCCTTTTATCATTCATTCTATCACTGCTATTTGCTGTTTGTCTTTGCTGCAGTATAATACAATTGAAAGTAACGTTTAGTTCTACATAAGTAGAATATTTATTTATTATATACAAGCTTGCGAAGTATTTCCGTATTTAAAGCACTGGCCCATCAATGAATAGCGCCTTTCTTTTTCCACAAACGCTAAATTCTCTCTTTTCTCTCTAAATTCCATTGTCTTTTTGATAGTACTGCACAATTAATTTAATATTAACAAGGAACATCTCAATCTAGTCAGACGTCATTTGTAATCGTGTCTCTAGTTTTGCTAGAAGGGAGTAAGGGTCGAAGTAAAGCAACTTTAGAAGTCTAGGCATTTGGGGTATATCTAAGAGTCCGACTGTGCCCCGCCTCAGCCCATCTGCTGCTGAAACCCTCATCCATGTCTTTGATACCGCGAGACGATTATTCCAACGCACTCCTGGCCAGAGTCACATCTTCCATCATCCAAAACTCGGCTGCTCATGCCCTAACTGGCAAAAAGTCCAGTCTGCCCATCACCCCTGTGCTGGCTGACCGACATTGGCTCCCGGTTGAGCAACGCCTGGATTTCAAAATTCTCATCCTGGTTTTCAAATCCTTCCATGGCCTCACCCCTCCTTATCTCTCTCATCTCCTCCAACCTTACAATCCTCAGCGATCTGCGCTCTTCTAATGCTGGTCTCTTGTGCATCCCTGATTTCAATTGTTCCACCATTGGTGGCTGCCAAGGCCCTAAGCTTGGGAATTCCCTCCCTAAACCCCTCTATCTTTCTTTCATCATTTAAGACACTCGTTAAAACCTACCTCTTTGACCATGCTTTTGGTCATCTGCACTAATATCTCCTTATGTGGCTCAGTGTCAGATTTTGTTTGGTAACGCACCTGTGAAGCGCTTTGGGAATGTTTTATTACATTAAAGGCTCTATACAAATGGAAGTTGTTGAGTCAAGTGGTGGGTTTCGAGTTTCTGTGCTGTATACATTTTGCTTGAAGAAAGCTACTATGCCTGACTGTGTTTTAAAAAAAAAGTTACATAAAGAAGTGGATGCTCGGGTACTGGCAAATGTTCTGACTTGAATTTACCACGAATGGATTTATATTTTCAGGATCCGTTTGCTGGTTGAAGAGGGGTATGGAGACAACGTGCTGATCGCCCACGATATTCACACTAAGCACAGGTTGACAAAGTACGGAGGACACGGCTATTCCCACATTCTGATCAACATAGTCCCGAAAATGAAGCAGCGTGGCTTCCCCCAGTCTGCAATAGACAAGATTTTAGTGGAAAACCCGAAACGATGGCTAACGTTCAAATAATTAAATGGACACTATCCGATTGTCTTAAAGTAATTTACAATTGATTTTAAGGCCTATGTTTCCCAATGGACTGATTTACAGTTGATTTAAGGGCAGCGTTGTCTCTATAAAATCTTAATTCCTAAGAAAATTCAGAAAACGCGGTGGACCAGTACCATAATTTGAAGAGTACCCGTTCTGTGATGATCTCTTATTATTTAGTTGTGTCGCGATAAAGAAACGTTTAGCAAAGTTAATGAGGTAGATCGTACAATTTGTTGCAGCATTTACTGTAGTATAAGGGGTTTCTAGCAATTAAAACAACCCACTTGGGGCTAATTCGACTCGGGCGATAATTTGTCAATTTGTTGCCTGCCTTCTTCCACAGCGTGTAATATCGGTGCTATGGATAAGGCAAACGTCAAAGTTCAGCTAAAGTATAGAATATTTCTGAAATGTAAACTACTTGGCTACATAACTTTAAAGTACAGCAACTATTGTTAACTGTTGACTGCAAAACACAATGGGACGTCCCGAGGACGTGATAAAGTGCTGTATAAAAACGAATTATTTCTATTATTGAGTCCGCGTTTGTTTCCTATCGATTACTTTCATATTTAAATGTTAATACCATATTAGCTTCTAATAATCCATTAATTTGTAATAAAAACAGTCTGGTTGTATCAACCCTGTATTATGAGGGCGAGGAAATGAAAGTTGAAATTAAAGTGCATCTCTTGCTTAAGATTGTTTTACTACTTGTTTCAAAATATTTATTTGAAAAATGTTTCTTCTTCTAACCTCTGGCACAAAGTGTAAGATGATATTTCCATGCGCAGTAAAGGAATTTTGAATATTTACGAATTGAAGCAATGCTACTTTTACATCAAATCAAAGAGAAGTTGGGTTCTGAAACAAGATAGACCAGGCGTAGGAAGGTGTTGTATCTTTTAATAAACAGCAATATTGTATAACAGTAATCTGGGCCCAAAACAGTAACGGAGTTATTGTAATAAATCGCGTAAATTAACGTATAAATGGGGAAAGGAAATGTCTGCCTTATTTATACCAGACTTCAAATTGAGTGCTGTTGCTAAACTAAACTTAAAAGTGAAAGTTGTGGAAATAATTGTCTGTAAAATCTTATTTATTTGTACTGAATTTAATATAGAGGCCTAAAGCTGGAAGCACATTTTAACATGGCCCTAACATTGCATGATAGGTTCTCGTATGTAATCCCACCGCACTCAATCATGTGTGCGGGGGGGATTATTTATCAGCCACGTAGAGTATATCCAATTAAGACTTAAGAATACCGCGAAGGAACTTGCACGATTGAATGGCTTCCATCATACAGTTTGGTCAATCGGTCTAATAAGGTCTTTATTTGTGGTATGAAACGTTAGCTAATAATCGAAATATAAGCAGTCAAATCAATGTTAAATAATGATAGTCCTAATAATTATTGTGTATTGCATGAAAATACTTTAACACATATATGATCAAAAGATTTATTTTTAAAATTTATGGCATCTTATTGCATATACATATATGTCGAACTTGAAATTCATGCCACAGCGATCAGAAAGCTGCACAGTATCTATTGCACGCACGTTATTCTTTATATGAATCTCTGGTTGTTAAATGCAAAGAATGACTCCAATAGAAGGCAAACACTGACCTTATTAAAACAGCAGCATACTCATTTAACAATGCAATTATAATAGTTGGCGGGAAATCGTCGCTCACCACAGCGATTAATGCGGAACTCCAAGCAGAGAAATGGCTAGTCACGACAACCAAAGAGGCGCTGCATGGATAAAGCTGTGAGTTCAATACATCAAAGCAGCAGAGAATGAAGAACACTTGGAAATCCTGCTTTGTCTCCCTACACGATCTTGAGGTTTTATAGAGAAATTGAGCATTGTGCCCAGCACTGGACAGACGTCCTCTCACAAACACCATGCTAACATTGAGAAATTTCTTTGGGTGGAGAAGTCAGACTGACCCAAACTGAGCCTATTTACATGGACATGGTCTTTTCAAGGTGTGCAAGTATGTTTCAAATAGCAAAACGGCTGGTTGCATCCAGAAGCACGGTGCACAGCTGGCGACCGTCCATTTGGTTTATGCACTGATCTTCTAGGCCGTGGGAATCCCGCCCTCAGTCGTTCACGCAGGGAGGTGATTTGATTTGGTTGTTTCTTTATTTGTTCGCTCTTCCCTCAGTCTGCGTAGACTATAAATCCAGAGAAGGTGCTGTACTTGTTGTTGTTGCCGCCGTGTGCCTTGCCACCATCTAGTTTAATATAGACCTCGTCCCCCGCATCCAGGTGCAGCACCACGCTATTGCTGGCATAGTCGTAGTTCTGGTCGGCGTCCTGGGCAATGGCACTGGCTCGAACCTGCAGAAGGTTGGGGGAAAAGTTACAGAAAGTGCGAGGCAGATTTGACAGATACTTTCCAGCGGCGCCAATCACCGCGGAGCCATTTGCATCAGTTTCCATCTCTCATATCCTTTATCTGATCTCTTTCGTCAACATCTGTCTTGTCTCGCCTGTTCTAGCTGTATAATTTGTGTTTATAAATGCCTATTTGCACGTCTCTTGTCCTTTGGCTTGTATGATTATTCAGGTTCAAACTCTCGTTCTATCATTTTAATCTTAAGCATAAATAAATATTTTCTTTCCCGCCCCAACGCAAACACACTTACTCATAGTTCACCTGTCCCTCTTTGATTACTATTCGTGGTAAATGTTACAATTATATCAACCATTTCCTTATTAAAATGACCGTTACCTATACCACAGCATAGATGCACTCCATTGTTTCGAAGCTGGACCTTTCCTGGGCGCCTTGTGTAACTGACAAGTAACTTGTACTAAACGCGGGAATCATCCGGTTCAATTCATTGGGAGGCCATCAACGAATTGGAAACCGACGCGGCGTGGCTTGTCGGCACACACATACAATGATAGAGTCACAGCAAAACAACAGAGCATAAAGAGTGTAAGAAATACCCGGCGCGAACTTTCCCTGCAGCTCCGGAAACTTGCTGGGAGGGATCGCTCACCTGGCCGTTTTTACACAAGTCTGCCCACATGCTGGTGCCGTCCCCTCCTCTCATCAAAACGTGGTAAGTGAAGAAGTAAATCCCCGGGATGGAGCAGGTGAACTTGCCGGTGGTCGGGTCGTAGTGGTTGCCCAGGTTGGTTACCACGTCGTCGAATTTGAGCATCTCGTAACCCTCGTGTGGCCGTTTGAGGCCGGCGTAGAAGGCGATCTTGGGCACGGTGCTGTAGGTGGCGGCACTGATAGCTCCGGCATTTGGCCCGGGAGGTCCCGGAAGGCCTGGCAACCCCGGTCTGCCCGCGTCGCCCTTTGCTCCGGGTGGCCCTATGGAGCCGGGTAGCCCGGGTTCTCCGGGTGGACCCCGTGGTCCGGCTTTCCCCGATCTCCCGGGCTCCCCTTTGGGTCCTTGGATGAAGGTGGGCAGGGGCATCACGCTGTGGTCCCGCACCGTCTCCGCCGCTGCCGTGGTGGCTTTGGTGCCGTAAGGGTCGCAGACCATGCGGCAGGTCCCCAGCATCTCGTAGTGGGCGGAGGTCCCGGCCGAGTTGACCAGCACTGGGATCAATATGACCAGCAAAAGGACCATGACGACTCCCACCGCCGCGGCGATCAGTCGCTTCTTGCGGACGACCCGCGTGAGAGGTGGGCGATCGTCCTGTCTGCTTTTGGAAGAAATGGTGATGGCTGTGTAGACACCTCGACCAGAGAGAAAAATAAGTGATGCTGGTGGATGCAGTTCGGCCGCCGCTTGGCTTGACCTGACTTGGCCAGTAAGCAAGCCTGGATGCGCTCAAGCCTGGTCTTGAACTGTTGAATGAGACGGTGGTTAGACGGTGCCTGGAATTTAAGCGGGGAGGGGGCACGGACGAAAAGCAGTTTCTTCTCACGCCTCCAGCCAGTTTCCACCTGTCCCGATCCTAGATTCACGTGTGAGTAGAAGAACAAATCATCTCAAAGCACACACACACACACACACACACAAAAAGGTTCCTCAGTCCTTATCGAATTAGTGGCGATCGACTCTTTCAACTGTGTCACTCCACCTGACACTTCACACAGCCCTGCCGGCACAGCAGCAAAGCCTGAACGTAAGGCTTGAGCAACCTGTTGGACCTCACCGATTCACGCCAGGGCTGTTATTGACAAACACTCACTGAAAGTTCCTCCCAGCAGATCCAATGACCAGAGCAGGAGAGAGGCAGAGACTCAAATACCTAAGCACACAAATAAATTCCGAAACACAGCGACACTGAAAACCTGCTTCGCGATTCACCAACCAGCGATCTGAATGGAAGGCTAACTGCAGCCTCCCACCGGGGAAGGGTAATTTGAAAGTCTAATATCAAGAAAAAGAAGCACCCCTGTCATTCGTGGCAGCGCCTGTAAAAAAAAATATTTCCTGCCAAATGAATGCTGAATCTGAGTTAGCGGAGTACTGTACAGTGAGTGCCGTACACTGTGCAGAAATATTTAACACTCTCCATCGACATGCAAGGATACTTTAGCTGCGCTACCCTCACATTTTTATGTGATATGTTAAGGTCATGTTCCGTGACACTAGGAAACAAAGATAAATCGATTGTTTATCCTGAAGAATAAATGTCAGATTCCCCTGTTTACAGGCGCTGGAGTGAGCTATAAAGCTGCCCAGTTCGGCATGTGGGAAGGACACAGGCAAGTGCTTGATATTACTGTACCACTCACTCTATGTTCGCCAGGTCAAAGCCGATCAGAACTGATAAGACTTGACAGTTATTTTTACAAACGTTAATGCAATGTAGAAAAATCACATATTTAAGTGTGAAAGTGCTGAATGCGATTATTTCCCGAAACAGGGCTGCGGGTAAGGCGCCATCGAAAAATGCCTCAAGTGTCAATTAAGATCCACCTCTTCATTCGAACTGATATCATTGTTGGACGGTTCCCCCTATACTAAGCAATGACGAGCTTCGGTAAATATGTTACAAGTCACGTTAACAAAATTGGGAGTATCGCAATGTGGGTTTAATTTTTAAAGAGGCCAGAGTATAACATACTGAATATTGCAAAAGTGGTTCGTTTGATATTTAAAGATTGGATGTGTGATGGAGTTGCTATTTTTTGCAAGTCAGAATGTAAATAAGGTACGGCCCAATTCTCGGTTCTCTTTATCTTTCTCATACGAGCATAAAATAGGATTTTGAACTTCACGCCTTACCCATGTAATTGTGGACAATCAAAAGAGCAATTGGCCTTATTCACATGTTTGATAAGATTTCACACAGGCTGCACCACATAAGAACTTAGTTGCCAACCTTACCAGATCCGCCTTCTGATAGGTGTTAGATCGCAGTTTCGAATCTCTTGGAGGGGAGAGGGAAGTCGCAAATGCCGAATCCATTAGTGCAGTATTTGGGAAATATGTTGCGAAATGGTATTCTGTGCATTCACGTAGCCCCATTGTTTTATACATGTGACATGAACTGAATAGGGAACAGACAGGACTGTTGTGGTCTTTTCTAATAACTGACGTACCGATTAATACAGAGACCTGTTTGCTCAATAAGAACTTACTTACACAAAGGTTATAATACGGAAGCAGAACATTGGGCCTAAACAGTCCCTGTGGGCTTACCCTCCATTGGGAGGAACTAATCTTAATCACATTTACCCATCCTGTTCCCATACTCCTTCCCCCCTTTTTTCTTCAGCTAGCTATCCAATCTAATCTTGAATGTTGATATAGTTTCTGCCTCAACCATTAACTCTGGAAGTGAATTCCACAGTTTACAACTCAGTGTGTAAAGAGTTCTCTTGCTATCTGTTCTAAATATCTTACAATTAATATTTTACTTTATTTAATTTCTCTCCGTTTTTTTGGCCAATTTTTCTCCCCCTCCCCTTCCATCCTGAAGGCATTGGCTTTTTCTTGGTGTAGGGTTCCATGATGATCACCTGGTCCAAGTCACCATTATTCATGTGTGAGCCTTCACAGTGAGTGTTGGAAGACTACTCAACTAGAAGGATGTATTCCAGCTAAGCCCAATATTGTTCTCAGTCAACCTCCATACACACACATGCAGGCACACACACACATGCACACACATGCACACACACACACGCACCACACATGGGCACATGGACACACATCCAGCAGGGGCTGCTGGTTAGTGACCAGGAGTGGGAACCCTGGAAGACTTCCCCCTCTCAAGTCCAAAGCACTGAGACAAGTTATAACACTGCAGCTCGGTTGACATCAGCTAACTCAGCACAGACCAGGAATTGAACCTGGGATCATTCTGGTCTCTAGGGCTCAACTATTTGCTGGATGAGCTCCTTGAGGCTTTACAATTTTGTTTCACTTTCTGTTATAATTGACTTGGGAGCACTTAGTGGTGATATTGGCTAACAAAAAGTTAAAATGTGTTTTTTTTCTCCTTAGCATTGAAACTCCTGACCATGAATGACAAAAAAAAAACCCACAAAACATTTTGAAGAAAAACGATTCAAAAACTTTAGAATTGTTCAATCTATTCTTCAATCTGAAATATGTCAGAGTATATCATCTCAATTCTAATGGTATATAAGAAAGTCCAATGCCTGCCTTCGAAATGAGGGAATTATTGGTGGTGACAATTATGTGTGGTAAAAGTGACAAAGATGTGAACACGTATTTGAATGCATGGAGCTGTTTTTAAACTAAAAAGACAGAAAGACTTGCATTTCACAACCACTGGACATCCCAAAGCATTTTACACCCAATGGAGTACTTTTGAAGCATAGTCACTGTTGTAACTAAAGTAAATGATTGTAATTCCTACTGAGTGAATATTAATAGGTCTCGAGTTGGGCATTATGAAAGATTACAGACTTGGTTTCAGTTTTATCAGTGACGGAGCTAGGTCTAACCAACTGGGGACAGAGGTCAAAACCAAAATTTGGCCAACTTCGCAGAAGTGAACTGAGCTGGTAATTGGGGAATGCTGACTTACCTAGTCCAAAAACAAGCCGGGAAGCACACAAACCTGAAGGTCAAAGCCTGGTGACAGAGGTTCCTGGCAGCGAAATGCAGGCGATTCTCCAAAGCTGTGTTAGCTGACATCAAAATGATTCGGGGTTCATGACCCCCTTTGGCTCTGCCACTGGTTGGGATTATTTCAGAATATTCACATTTTGTTCAAATATGGACCATCTCTATTTGACATTTATATTGTCCCTTTCTAAATAGTCCTGCCTTCTATCTATCTATCTATCTATCTATCTATCTATCTATCTATCTATCTATCTATCTATCTATCTATCTATCTATCTGTCTACCTGTCTATCTGTCTGTCTGTCTGTCTGTCTATCTATCTACAAAGAAACTTTCTTTGCTCCCTTTCCTCCTTTCTATCTTTTATGTTTTTCCATAAATTTCCCACAACAAAAAACTTAGTTTTTTTTTCATGATCATTGAGAGTAAACATTCTCTTGTGAGGAATTATTTTGTGTATTTGCATTGAGTGATACGTATAATCAGGGCACAAAGCAAAAGCCAACGTCAAAATATCCAAGAAACTCGGGCATAGGTGTTCTACCATATGTAGTTACACTATGCCTGAAACTCTTCACTCTTTCAAGCCCATCATTATTATGGCCCTGAATTAACAGTCAGAATGACAGCATACTCTCAGAGTCAAGTTCCGACTCCGCATCGGCTTCACTGCACATTTCACATTGAAATCAACGCGCTGGCGAAAAGTTGGGCTAATTGTCCACCTATTGCGCATTAATTGCCATGAAAATTTTTACAACTGGTGTAAACAGGCGCAGGAGCCTGTTGCACAGTGCAAGGGGAGGGGGTGGGCGGGGGGTGAGAAAATTGTATTAGTTGGCAGCTGCTGATTGACTTGTTGAGTGTTTCCAGCATTTTCTGATTAGAAATATACTGGCCAGGCAGAAAGCTCTTTTCATGTAATCTTTCCTGATGAGTTTTTGAACTCAGAAATTAAGCTCAGTTAACACCAGCAATAGGCACTCGATAGATTGGATATCGGTTTAAGGGCAAAGTTTTTGTGTGCCGATTATTTCTCAACATATTACAATACAAAATCCTACTGGTTTATAGAAACATTTTATACTGGGCTTTACTACTTTATGGGCACAATTCAAATAATGGAGTGTCTAATCTAATACTGAATAGGTAAGAACCATTTTTCTAACAAATGCAGTATTATTATTTCCACATAGCTATGAAAGATGTTTGTTCAAATGTATCTCTGGCATAACTAAAATATATATACCTATCTTTTTAAATCCCTTCAACCAACATTTCTAATTATGACTGGCTGTTAAACGCTATGTAGATTATAAATATATGCCAGTAGAAAACTTCTGTCTTCTATTGACATATATTTACAATAGCAATCTCTTCTGTTTCTTGATTGGCTGAGACTCAGGAAGTGAAAGGAACATTCCCCCATGTGATCCCAGAGTGCATACACACAACAATGCAGCCCTGAGATCCGTGGGCCACTACCCTGCGCACAACACTGTAGCGTCTGATAGCAACTTCTCAAAGTGGTAAGTGCGGATTTCGTTCGGATATCGGTGGGATACTCCTTAACTGCGCTGCCGACTACGAATTCAAGGCCAATGGCTCTGCCTCACAGACTAGAGAGCCAAATGCGGCAATCCCCTGCTGGTTCAAAATGGGTGTAAAACTAAGCCCAAAATTTTATGCACAACAGGAAACAAAGTCAGTTTTAAGGTGTTTTACTGTGGTAATTTGAACAATTTTAATAAAATTTATCCTCATTGAGACCTGCACGTTATTTTCTGATTTTTGAATGCAATTTTATGGCATCAGTATAAGTCACATTAAAAATTGAAAAGCCTCCACAATTGCAGGTTCTTAAGCATGTTGTGCCTAATGTGTATGAATGGCTAGAAATTTTAATTTTCATATTTAAAGATGGAACATATGTGTGAGTTCAGCAGTTTCCTTGGGCCCCAATTGTTTATGCAATTTTTGTTTGTTTATGCTCAATCCTATGTTTTGTTGTATGTTAATGGGTTTGGCTGGTAATTTGGGTGTAAATAGACATTGGCAAAATGCATGCACGAATGGATGTAATTCCGGGTGTAACTTTTTGAATCATACCCCCACAGGAAATTCCAGCCCTGAATGATTACTTCTTCCAGGTATTCATGAGAAGACATGAGCAACGTTCCCTTTCCAAACAGATATATCCCAATCAAAATTAAAATCTTTGAACTAAATGAGATACCATTCCTAAACAAGTTAAATGAGCTCAAAATAGGGGTACTGTAGCACTGTGGTTATTCTACTGGACTAGTAGTCCAGAATCCTGGACTAATGATCCAAAGACATGAATTCAAATACCACCACAGCAGCGGGGGAATTTAACTTCAGATAATTAAATAAATCTGTAATAAAAAGCTAGTATCATAATGGTGACCATGAAACTATTGGATTGGCGTAAAAACCCATCTGATTCACTAATGTCCTTTAGAGAATGAAATCTGCCATTCTTACCTGGTCTCATCTATATGTGACTCCAACAGCAATGTGGTTGACTCTTAACTGCCCTCTGAAATGAGTTAGCACTCAGTTATACCAAACTGCTACAAAGAAGTATCATGGATTGCAGCGGTTCAATAAGGTACCTTCTCAAGGGCAATTAGGGATGGGCAATAATGCTGGCCTTGCCAGCAACACCCACATCCCACGAACAAATGAAAAAAAGCCAATAAATCTCCAGGTCGTAAATTGCGGATGAACACCAAGAAGGAGATTTGTGAACAATAACAATCATTATAAAAGAGTTACTGGATACTGGAAGCAGATTGAAATCAGGTCAACATAGTACCCATATTCAAAGAGAACAAACAGGCACATGCAACTATAGACCCAGTAGTCTTTCATCAATCCCATGTAAAATAAGGGAATCAATTACCAGTTGTAAACTTGAAAATTATCTGTACAATAATAACTTAGTTATCAGCAGTCAACAGAGATTTTGAAGGGGAAAATCCTAGCTAACCAAACTTCTTTACTTCTTTGAGGAAGTGACAACTTCATGGGCTTCAGAAAACCCTACAATATATTGTACCTAGATTTCCCAAAGACATTTAACAATGTTCCACACAAAAGGCTATTAGTTAAGCTTAAAAGTGTGGGCATTCAGAGTAAATTCTGGGTATGGTTAATAAATTGGTTGAAGGGTAGAGAACATTGGCCGAGAATTTGCGGTCAGTGGTGAAGCAATAGCATTCACCGCTGACCTCAAAGAAAGTTGCCCACAAAGATCATTGTGGCATGAATTTCAGCTCTGCCAATTTTAGTTTGAATCTGGCAACAAATCAAGTGAATCTCCAGCATTCAGCAACAGTGATGTCATCAAGCTGGCTAAGTAGGCAATCACATTGAAGAATTCTCACAGACAGTAATCCAGGAAGTATGTCCTAGAATACAGGGTACATACTGGAATATATATAATTTGTTGTTTCAGCATAATTGGATTTTAAGAAAATGAATGATGTATTTGATGAATTGTCTCTGAAGCCGTTTAATAGATTGAATTATGCATTGGCATTGCAATCATTGCATTATGAATATGGAGGTGTAATGTCAATACTTTTTGAAATAAGGCCCATAACCCAATGCTAGCCACTAATTAAACTCCAGTCCTCGTACTGCCAGATAGCTTGTGGCCAAGATCTTTAAAATTCCATTTTGAAATGCCCAATATTTGATACTTTGGAAAAATCAAAGCCAAGTCTACACCTCCAAATGGGTTTATTTAGTTCTGCTAATTAATGTGGCTTTCATAAATTAGACTGTCAAGGATCCTTTTGCACTCTTCAAATAACCAATAAAGCTTTTCATGGCCAGAGAGATTTTATTCCACCAGACTATCAAGATTAGGTATCCAGTACCAGACAGCTAGGAATTCCAACACCAGAGATGCACACCTATTACCCAGACTGTAAGAGATTATAGTTAAATAACTATCACTGGACTGCCAGAGGTGATCAGATCACAAGGTAATTGTGGATGAGAAAGGCCATGCAATTCATCCAAGTAATCCATCTGGAAATACCCTACAGTGCCTCCATTGCAGCATCCAATTATACTGTAAATGGTTCTGGGTTTTTGCCTCCACTACTCTATAGTAGGCTGCTCCATGTGTTGAGCATGATTTGTGTGAAGATGAACTTCCTGATATCAATCCTAAATGTTCCTTTTACTAATTTGAACATTTATCCCTTTCTTACATTTACAATTTAGTTTACAGTAATTTTCTGGATTTATCATTACCATATCTTTTACTATCTTGTAAACCTCTATGAGATCACCTCTCAGACATCTCCTTTCAAGGGTAAAAAGCCCTACTTTTTCACGTGCTTCTTCGTAAATCATACCTTTGATGCCAGGGACCAGCCTTGTGGCTTTATTCTACACTGCCTCCAGTGCTAGAATGTCTCTCCTGTACTGCGATGATGAGAACTGCACAACGTAATCAAGGTATGTTGTGACTATACAGTTTCAGCATGACTTCCTTTCATTTGTATTCTATGTTGTATGTCGAGTGTCCAGTCGACAAAGACTCCTAGGTCTACAACGTTACCAACAGAACTGAATGCTAGAAAGAAAAACACAGCGTAGTGACCTGATCCAAGGAGGGATTAAATGAAATTTGCAAGAAGGTATGATAAGACAAAACTGTTGTTAGCTTGATTTTTCAAAGGAATGAGACATCACAATGTGTAGATATTAATCTTGCTAATTTGAGAACTTGCATTTATATAGCGCCTTTCATGACCTCAGGACGTTCCAATGCGCTTCACAGCCAATTAAGTACTTTTGAAGTGTAGTCACTGTTGCAATGTAGGTAACATTTGTTCGGAAAATAAAAACAATCATTTGAGTCAGTTGAAACATGGTTGGACAAAGAGTTACTTTGCTAATCTTTGCTGAACTAATTGCTGCAGACATTTCTACTGTCACAACATAAATTAAATATTTCAAAAGGAAAACTACAGCCCTAGGTGTGATACATAGTGGATCAGACAATTTGGGCGTCATTAGACACCCTTGAAAAATACAGTTATTGTCTCAGTTTTCCCTTTAAACGTCTCCACCGTGTCTCTGACATGTAGCAATCGTGGGGATTTATGCAGAGGGATCTAATCCACGGGCTATGCAAAAACCATAAATCACCGACTGAAAATCAATACATCTTGGTCAGAATGGATTTCTGCGCCCTTGAAATGTAAACCGAGTAAATGAAAATGACAATTTCCCAAAAAGACTTCAGCAATTGAGCAAACACAAAGTGTTTTGTCATCTCTCGATTGAAGCTGAATCATATTTGAACACATTGATTAATTTCCATTGACTGCACATGAATTATGTTAAGCACGGCATTTAACTTGATCTTAAGTATAATTTCTTGTTAAAATCGATTGAGGGTTGAATATCGAACCTGCTTTACGGCGCTTGAAAAAGACACAAAGTACAATATGAACTAAACCCCGTGATGATTTTGTCCACACGTTTGTGTTAAGAATTCAACTACTTTAAAATTCTTAACTGAAAACAGACAACGCTACGAAGACATAGCAGGTTCGTCAGCACCTGCACAGAGAAAATATTCTCAATTTGTTTCCGGGTGATTATAATCTAGCCAGGGTTGTTTTGAGTATCGGACCGTCTATATTCTGATTGCAAACAAATTACACCAATAAGAAAGACACAACTAAATTACTGGGAAATGTGTATTTTACCATAATAACTAACATCCCGTGGTACCTGGAGTATAGATGGTAATTCATATTAAACTTTTTGCATTAAAAATGGAGATATGTTCCCAATTTTTTTGTTGATTTCGTCATCACATCCCGCTGAACGTGGCTGGTAGCCAGTTCATTTCCATCGCTACTTCTTTAGATAATGGTGAGGAAATAGGAATTAAAACAATTGTCGTTTAAGGAGTTGTCTTCTGAGTAGAAAGTTTCTTTTTTTTTGTTCATTCTTGTCAGATCAACTCCAGCGCCAAAGATCACTTTGCGCTACTACACTTGATCTTAGCCAAAAGGCCGAGAGGGGAAACTGCACCATTCCTGGAAACACTGCAATACCAGATCGATGTGTGGAGTGGACGGAGCAAGCCCCTGTTCCATCCCAGGCTGAACCTTAAGCACGCAATACAGTGGATGGTGTGGTATTTCACGGAACGATGTGAATATAGTATATACTGTTCACATGAAAGAATGACTGTTCGGTTTAGCCAACCGTCATCAGGGACATTTGATCATTATTAACAAGACAATGGAAAGGAAAGTAGCCTCGGTGATATAGAGAAAAACACAGTGACTTTATATTCCTTCAGAGTACAAGGTATTTAATAGAAATCATAAAGCTTGAAGCAATTATTAGTTTCTCCGAGACTGTTAAGCTTGGAGTAGAGTATTATACTTAGAATAAAATTTCTAAATTGTACTTGGAGTGGAGTTCCATATTGAACTCATCGCCAACAAGAGAGAGCCTAACCACCGCCCCTTTACATTCAATGAAATTACCATTGCAGAATCCCCCACCGTCAACATGCTGGGGGTCACCATTGACCAGAAACTTAACTGGACCAGCCACAAAAATACTGTGGCAACAAGAGCAGGACAGAGGCTGGGTATTCTACGGTGAATGTCTCACCTCCTGATTCCTCAAAGCCTTTCCACCATCTACATGGTAATATATTAACATGGATAGAGGATTGGCTAACTAACAGAAAACAGAGAGTCAGGATAAATGGGTCATTTTCCGGTTGGCAAACGGTAACTAGTGGGGTGCCGCAGGGATCAGTGCTGGGGCCTCAACTAGTTACATGACTTATATGAAGAGACCGAGTGTAATGTTGCCAAGTTTGCTGATGATACAAAAATGGGTGGGAAAGCAAATTGTGAGGAGGATACAAAATATCTGCAAAGGGATATAGACATGCTAAATGAGTGGGCAAAAATTTGACAGATGGAGTATAATGTGGGAAAATATGAGGTTATCCACTTTGGTAGAAATAATAGAAAAGCAAATTATAATTTAAATGGAGAAAAATTGCAAAGTGCTGCAATACAGAGGGACCTGAGGGTCCTTGTGCATGAAATACAAAAAGTTAGTATGCAGGTACAGCAAGTGATCAGGAAGGCAAATGGAATGTTGGCCTTTATTGCAAGGGGAATAGAGTATAAAAGCAGAGAAGTCCTACTACAACTGTACAGGATATTGGTGAGGCCACGTCTGGAGTACTGCATACAGTTTTGGTCTCCATATTTAAAGAAGGATATACTTGCATTGCAGGCTGTTCAGAGAAGGTTCACTAGGTTGATTCCAGAGATGAGGGGGTTGACTTATGATGATAGGTTGAGTAGGTAGGGCCTATACTCATTGGAGTTCAGAAGAATGAGAGGTGATCTTATCGAAACAAATAAGATAATGAGGGGGCTATACTAGGTGGATGCAGAGGGGATATTTCCACTCTTAGGGGAAACTAAAACTAGGGGACATAGTCTCAGAATAAAGGGCCGCCCATTTAAAACTGAGATGAGGAGAAATTTCTTCTCTCAGAGGATTGTAAATCTATGTAATTCTCTGCTCCAGAGAGCTGTGGAGGCTGGGTCATTGAATATATTTAAAGTGGAGATAGACAGATTTTTGAGCGATAGGGGAATAAAGGGTTATGGGGAGAGGGCAGGGAAGTTTAGCTGAGTCCATGATCAGATCAGCCATGATCTTATTAAATGATGGAGCAGGCTCGAGGGGCCAGGTGGCCTACTCCTGCTCCTATTTCTTATGTTCGCATGTACAATGCACAAGTCAGGAGTGTGATGGAATACTCTCCACTTACCTGGATGAGTGCCGCTCCGACAACACTCAAGAAACTCGTCACCATCCAGGACAAAGCAGCCCGCCTGATTGGCACAGCATGCATCATCATCATCATCATAGGCAGACCCTCAGAATCGAGGAAGATTTGCTTCCACTCTAAAAATGAGTCCTTTGGTGGCTGAACAGTCCAATATGAGAACCACAGTCCCTGTCTCAGGTGGGACAGAATCTCGTTGAGGGAAAGGATGGGTGGGACTGGTTTGCCGCACGCTCTTTCCGCTGCCTGCGCTTGATTTCTGCATGCTCTCGGCATTGAGACTCGAGGTGCTCAGCGCCCCCCGGATGCACTTCCTCTACTTAGGGCGATCTTTCACCAGGGACTCCCTGGTGACAGTGGGGATGTTGCACTTTATCAGGGAGGCTTTGAGGGTGTCCTTGTAACATTTCCTCTGCCCACCTTTGGCTCATTTGCCGTGAAGGAGTTCCGAGTAGAGCGTTTGCTTTGGGAGTCTCGTGTCTGACATGCGAACAATATGGCCTGCCCAGCGGAACTGATCAAGTGTGGTCAGTGCTTCAATGCTGGGGATGTTGGTCTGGTCATGGATGCTAACATTGGTGCGTCTGTCCTCCCAGGGGATTTGCAGGATCTTGCGGAGACATCGCTGGTGATATTTCTCCAGTGATTTGAGGTGTCTACTGTATATGGTCCATGTCTCTGAGCCATACAGGAGGGAGGGTATTACTACATCCCTGTAGACCATGAGCTTGGTGGCAGATTTGAGGGCCTGGTCTTCGAACACTCTTTTCCTCAGGTGGCCGAAGGTTGCACTGGCGCACTGGAGGCGGTGTTGAATCTCGATATCAATGTCTGCTCTTGTTGATAAGAGGCTCCCAAGGTATGCGAAATGGTCCACGTTGTCCAGGGCCGCGCCGTGGACCTTGATGACTGGGGGGCAGTGCTGTGCAGTGAGGACAGGCTGGTGGAGGACCTTTGTCTTACAGATGTTTAGCGTAAGGCCCAAGTTTTCGTGTCCTCAGTGAGTACGTTGATTATGACTTGGAGTTCAGCTTCTGTATGTGCGCAGATGCAGGTATCGTCCGCGTACGGTAGCTCGATGACAGAGGTTGGGGTGGTCTTGGACCTGGCCTGGAGATGACGAAGGTTGAACAGGTTCCCACTGGTTCTGTGCAGCTCCAACAACACTCAAGAAACTCAACACCATCCAGGACAAAGCAGCCCGCTTGATTGGCACAGCATCCACCACCTTAAACATTCACTCCCTCCACTCCTGTCGCACTGTGGCTGCAGTGTTTACCATCTACAAGCTGCACTACAGCAACTCGCTAAGGTTTCTTCAACAGCATCTTCCAAACTTGCAATCTCTACCCACTAGAAGGTGAAAGGCAGCAGACGCATGGGAACACCATCACCTGCAAATTCCTCCAGAAGTCACACACCACCCTAACTTGGAAATATATCGGCGTTCCTTCATTGTCGCTGGCTAAAACTCCCTGAACTCCTTACCTAACAGCACTGTGGAAGAGCGTGCGGCAAACCAGTCCCACCCACCACTTCCCTCAACGACTATCTGTCCCAGCCGTGACAGAGTCTGTGGCTCTCGTATTGGACTGTTCAGCCACAAAAGAACTCACTTCAGGAGTGGAAGCAAGTCTTCCTCGATTCCGAAGGAATGCCTATGATGATGATGGAAGTACCTTCATGACATTGATTGCAGCAGTTTAAGTAAGTGGCTCACCACCACCGTCTCAAGGGCAGGATGGGCAATAAATGATGGTCTTGCGAGCATCACCCACATCCCACGAACAAATTTTTAAAAAGGTTTCTATATTATACTTGGACTAGGATTTCTATATTGTACTTTGAGTGGGGTTTCTGCATTGTACTTGGAGTGGGGTTTCTATATTGTACTTGGAGTGGGGTTTCTATAGTGTACTTGGAGTGGGGTTTCTATATTGTACTTGGAGTGGGGTTTCTACATTGTACTTGGAGTAGGGTTTCTATATTGAACTTGGAGTGGGGTTTCTGTATTGTACTTTGAGTAGGGTTTCTGCATTGTACTTTGATTAGGGTTTCTGTATTGTATTTTGAGTGGGGTTTCTATATTGTACTTTGAGTGGGGTTGCTGTATTGTACTTTGAGTGGCATTTCTGTCTTGTACTTTGAGTGGCGTGTCTGTATTGTACTTGGTGTGGGGTTTATATATTGTACTTTGAGTGGGGTGTCTGTATTGCACTTTGAGTGGGGTTTCTGTATTGTGCTTTGAGTGGGGTTGCTGTATTGTACTTGGAGTAGGGTTTCTATATTGTACTTGGAGTGGGGTTTCTATATTTTACTTGCAGTGTGGTTTCTGTATTGTACTTTGAGAGGGGTTTCTGTATTGTTCTTTGAGTGGGGTTTCTATATTGTACTTGGAGTGGGGTTTATATATTGTACTTTGAGTGGGGTGTCTGTATTGCACTTTGAGTGGGGTTTCTGTATTGTACTTGGAGTGGTGTTTCTGTATTGTACTTGGGTTGGGGTTTATATATTGTACTTTGAGTGTGGATTCTGTATTGTAGTTTGAATGGGGTTTCTGTATTATACTTGGGGTGGGGTTTCTATATTGTACTTTGAGTGGGGTATCTAGATTGCACTTTGAGTGGGGTTTCTGTATAGTACTTGGAGTGGGGTTTCTATATTGTACTTTGAGTGGGGTTTCTGTATAGTACTTTGAGTGGGGTTTCTGTATTGTACTTTGAGTGGGGTTTCTGTATTGTACTTGGAGTGGGGTTTCTGTATAGTACTTGGAGTGGGGTTTCTGTATTGTACTTGGGGTGGGGTTGCTGTATTGTACTTGGAGTAGGGTTTCTATATTGTACTTAGGGTGGGGTTTCTATATTGTACTTTGAGTGGGGTATCTAGATTGCACTTTGAGTGGGGTTTCTGTATTGTACTTGGAGTGGGATTTCTGTGTTGTACTTTAAGTGGGGTTTCTAGATTGTACTTTGAGTGGGGTTTCTATATTGTGCTTGGAGAGGGGTTTCTATTATTGTACTTTGAGTGGGGTTTCTTTATTGTCCTTGCGGTGGGGTTTCTGTATTGTACTTTGTGTGGAGTTTCTATATTGTACTTGGAGTGGGTTTCTATATAGTACTTGGAGTGGGTTTCTATATAGTACTTGGAGTGTGGTTTCTCTATTATACTTTGAGTGGGGTTTCTGTATTGTACTTTGAGTGGAGTTTCTATGTTGTACTTGGAGTGGGGTTTCTGTACTGTACTTGGAGTTGGTTTCTATATTGTACTTGGAGTAGGGTTTCTATATTGTACTTTGAGTGTGGTTCCTATATTGTACTTGGAGTGGGGTTTCTGTATTGTACTTGGGGTGAGGTTTCTGTATTGTACTTTGGGTGGAGTTTCTGTATTGTACTTGGGGTGGGTTTTCTGTATTGTACTTGGAGTGGGATTTCTGTATTGTACTTGGAGTGGGATTTCTGTATTGTACTTTAAGTGGGGTTTCTATCTTGTACTTTGAGTGGGGTTTCTGTATTGTACTTGGAGAGGTGTTTCTAATATTGTACTTGGGGTGAGATTTCTGTATTGTATTTGGAGAGGGGTTTCTATATTTTGCTTGGAGTGGGGTTTGTATATTGTACTTTGAGTGGAGTTTCTATATTGTAATTGGTGGGAATTCTATATTGCACTTGGTGGTGTTTCTATATAGTACTTTGAGTGGCTTTTCTGTATTGTACTTGGAGAGGGGTTTCTGTATTGTACTTTGAGTGGGGTTTCTATATTGTACTTTGAGTGGGGTTTCTATATTGTACTTTGAGTGGGGTTTCTGCATTGTACTTTGAGTGGGGTTTCTGTATTGTACTTTGAGTGGGGTTTCTATATTGGACTTTGAGTGGGGTTTCTCTACTTTACTTTGAGTGGGGTTTTTATATTGTACTTTGAGTGGGGTTTCTATATTGTACTTTAAGTGGGGTTTCTGTATTGTACTTTGAGTGGGGTTTCTATATAATGCTTTGAGTGGGGTTTCTCTATTATACTTTGAGTGGGGTTTTTATATTGTACTTTGATTGGGGTTTCTATATTGTACTTTGAGTGGAGTTTCTATATTGTACTTGGAGAGGGATTTCTGTATTGTACTTGGAGTGTGGTTTCTGTATTGTACTTTGAGTGGGGTTTCTATATTGTACTTTGAGTGGAGTTTCTATATTGTACTTGGAGAGGGGTTTCTATATTGTACTTTGAGTGGGGTTATTATATTGTACTTGGAGTGGGGTTTCTGTATAGTACTTGGAGAGGGGTTTCTGTATTGTACTTTTTGTGGAGTTTCTGTATTGTACTTTGAGTGGGGTTTCTGTATTGTACTTGCCGTGAGATTTCTGTATTGTACTTGGAGTGGGATTTCTGTATTGTACTTAAAGTGGGGTTTCTATATTGTACTTTGAGTGGGGTTTCTATATTGTACTTGGAGTGGGGTTTCTGTATAGTACTTGGAGTGGGGTTTCTGTATTGTACTTGGAGTGGTGTTTCTGTATTGTACTTTGAGTGGGTTTTCTATATTGTACTTTGAGTGGGGTTGCTGTATTGTACTTTGAGTGGCATTTCTGTCTTGTACTTTGAGTGGCGTGTCTGTATTGTACTTGGTGTGGGGTTTATATATTGTACTTTGAGTGGGGTGTCTGTATTGCACTTTGAGTGGGGTTTCTGTATTGTGCTTTGAGTGGGGTTGCTGTATTGTACTTGGAGTAGGGTTTCTATATTGTACTTGGAGTGGGGTTTCTATATTTTACTTGCAGTGTGGTTTCTGTATTGTACTTTGAGTGGGGTTTCTGTATTGTTCTTTGAGTGGGGTTTCTATATTGTACTTCGAGTGGGGTTTATATATTGTACTTTGAGTGGGGTGTCTGTATTGCACTTTGAGTGGGGTTTCTGTATTGTACTTGGAGTGGTGTTTCTGTATTGTACTTGGGTTGGGGTTTATATATTGTACTTTGAGTGGGGTGTCTGTACTGCACTTTGAGTAGGGTTTCTGTTTTGTACTTTGAGTGGGGTTTCTATATTGTACTTTGAGTGGGTTTGCTATATTGTACTTGGAGTGGGCTTTCTACATTGTACTTTGAGTGGGTTTGCTGCATTGTCCTTTGAGTGGCGTTTCTGTCTTATACTTGGAGTGGGGTTTCTATATTGTACTTGGGGTGGGGTTTCTATATTGTACTTGGAGTGGGTTTTCTGTATTTTACTTGCAGTGTGGTTTCTGTATTGTACTTTGAGTGGGGTTTCTATATTGTACCTGGAGTGGGGTTTCTATATTGTACCTGGAGTGGGGTTTCTATATTGTACTTGGAGTGTGGTTTCTATGTTGTACTTTGAGTGGGGTTTCGATATTGTAGTTGGAGTGGGGTTTCTGTATGGTACTTGGAGTGGGGTTTCTGTATTGTACTTGGGGTGGGGTTTCTATATTGTACTTTGAGTGGCATGTCTGTATTGTACTTGGTGTGGGGTTTCTATATCGTACTTGGAGTGGGATTTCTGTATTGTACTTTATGTGTAGTTTCTATATTGTACTTTGAATGGGGTTTCTGTCTTGTACGTTGAGTGGAGTTTCTATATTGTACTTTGAATGGGGTTTCTGTCTTGTACTTTGAGTGCGGTTTTTATATTGTACTTTGAATGGGGTTTCTATATTGTACCTTGAGTGGGTTTTCTGTATTGTACTTTGAGTGGGGTTTCTGTATTGTACTTTGAGTGGGGTTTCTGTATTGTACTTTGAGTGGGGTTTCTATATTGTCATAGGAGTGGGGTTTCTGTCTTATACTTGGAGTGGGGTTTCTGTATTGTACATTGAGTGGAGTTTCTATATTGTACTTTGAATGGGGTTTCTGTCTTGTACTTTGAGTGCGGTTTTTATATTGTACTTTGAGTGGGGTTTCTATATTGTACTTTGAGTTGGGTTTCTGTATTGTACTTTGAGTGTGGTTTCTATATTGTACTTTGAGTGGGGTTTCTGTATTGTACTTTGAGTGGAGCTTCTATATTGTACTTTGAATGGGGTTTCTCTATTGTACTTTGAGTGCGGTTTTTATATTGTACTTTGAGTGGGGTTTCTATATTGTACTTTGAGTTGGGTTTCTGTATTGTACTTGGAGTGGGGTTTCTATATTGTACCTGGAGTGTGGTTTCAGTATTGTACTTTGAGTGGGGTTTCTGTATTCTACTTTGAGTGGGGTTTCTATATTGTACTTGGAGTGGGGTTTCTGTATTGTACTTGGAGTGGGATTTCTGTATTGTACTTAAAGTGGGGTTTCTATATTGTACTTTGAGTGGGGTTTCTGTATAGTACTTGGAGTGGGGTTTCTATATTGTACTTTGAGTGGGGTGTCTGTACTGCACTTGAGTGGGGTTTTTGTATTGTACTTTGAGTGGGGTTGCTGTATTGTGCTTTGAGTGGGGTTTCTATATTGTACTTTGAGTGGGTTTTCTGTATTGAACTTTGAGTGGGGTTTCTATATTGTACTTTGAGTGGGGTTTCTGTATTGTACTTTGAGTGGGTTTGCTGTATTGTACTTGGAGTGGGGTTTCTATATTGTACATTGAGTGGGGTTTCTATATTGTACTTTGAGTGGGGTTTCTGTATTGTACTTTGAGTGGGGTTGCTGTATTGTACTTTGAGTGGCGTTTCTATATTGTACTTGGAGTGGGGTTTCTGTATAGTACTTGGAGTGGGGTTTCTGTATTGTACTTGGAGTGGTGTTTCTGTATTGTACTTTGAGTGGGTTTTCTATATTGTACTTTGAGTGGGGTTGCTGTATTGTACTTTGAGTGGCATTTCTGTCTTGTACTTTGAGTGGCGTGTCTGTATTGTACTTGGTGTGGGGTTTATATATTGTACTTTGAGTGGGGTGTCTGTATTGCACTTTGAGTGGGGTTTCTGTATTGTGCTTTGAGTGGGGTTGCTGTATTGTACTTGGAGTAGGGTTTCTATATTGTACTTGGAGTGGGGTTTCTATATTTTACTTGCAGTGTGGTTTCTGTATTGTACTTTGAGTGGGGTTTCTGTATTGTTCTTTGAGTGGGGTTTCTATATTGTACTTCGAGTGGGGTTTATATATTGTACTTTGAGTGGGGTGTCTGTATTGCACTTTGAGTGGGGTTTCTGTATTGTACTTGGAGTGGTGTTTCTGTATTGTACTTGGGTTGGGGTTTATATATTGTACTTTGAGTGGGGTGTCTGTACTGCACTTTGAGTAGGGTTTCTGTTTTGTACTTTGAGTGGGGTTTCTATATTGTACTTTGAGTGGGTTTGCTATATTGTACTTGGAGTGGGCTTTCTACATTGTACTTTGAGTGGGTTTGCTGCATTGTCCTTTGAGTGGCGTTTCTGTCTTATACTTGGAGTGGGGTTTCTATATTGTACTTGGGGTGGGGTTTCTATATTGTACTTGGAGTGGGTTTTCTGTATTTTACTTGCAGTGTGGTTTCTGTATTGTACTTTGAGTGGGGTTTCTATATTGTACCTGGAGTGGGGTTTCTATATTGTACCTGGAGTGGGGTTTCTATATTGTACTTGGAGTGTGGTTTCTATGTTGTACTTTGAGTGGGGTTTCGATATTGTAGTTGGAGTGGGGTTTCTGTATGGTACTTGGAGTGGGGTTTCTGTATTGTACTTGGGGTGGGGTTTCTATATTGTACTTTGAGTGGCATGTCTGTATTGTACTTGGTGTGGGGTTTCTATATCGTACTTGGAGTGGGATTTCTGTATTGTACTTTATGTGTAGTTTCTATATTGTACTTTGAATGGGGTTTCTGTCTTGTACGTTGAGTGGAGTTTCTATATTGTACTTTGAATGGGGTTTCTGTCTTGTACTTTGAGTGCGGTTTTTATATTGTACTTTGAGTGTGGTTTCTATATTGTACTTTGAGTGGGGTTTCTGTATAGTACTTGGACTGGGGTTTCTGTATTGTACTTGGTGTGGAGTTTCTCTATAGTACTTGGAGTGGGGTTTCTATATTGTACCTGGAGTGGGGTTTCTATATTGTACTTTGAGTGGCGTGTCTGTATTGTACTTGGAGTGGGGTTTCTGTATTCTACTTTAAGTCGGGTTTCTATATTGTACTTTGATTGGGGTTTCTGTATTGTGCTTGGAGAGGGGTTTCTATTATTGTACTTGTGGTCGGGTTTCTTTATTGTACTTGGGGTGGGGTTACTGTATTGTACTTCGAGTGTGTTCTCTGTATTGTACTTTGAGTGGGGATTCTATATTGTACTTGGAGTGGGGTTTATATATAGTGTTGTCTAGTTGGGCCGAAATAGCTGAGTTGGGAGAGCGTTACTCTGATAAATCTAAAGGTCTCTGGTTCAATCCTGGGTTTTGGCAATATCTGGTTATTTTGCGTTTCCTTCATTTTAGTTAAATGAATTCCTTGCTACTCGGGGAATCAAGGGGTATGGTGAGAAAGCAGGAATGGGGTACTGAAGTTGCATGTTCAGCCATGAACTCATTGAATGGCGGTGCAGGCTAGAAGGGCCGAATGGCCTACTCCTGCACATATTTTCTATGTTTCTATGAATGGGGTTTCTCTATTATACTTTGAGTGGGGTTTTTATATTGTACTTTGAGTGGGGTTTCTATATTGTACTTTAAGTGGGGTTTCTCTTTTGTACTTGGAGTGGGGTTGCTGTATTGTACTTTGAGTGGGATTTCTGAATTGTACTTTGAGTGGGGTTTCTATATTGTACTTTGAGTAGGATTTCTGAATTGTACTTTGAGTGGGGTTTCTATATTGTACTTTGAGTGGGATTTCTGAATTGTACTTTGAGTGGGGTTTCTGTATTGTACTTTGAGTGGGATTGCTATATTGTACTTTGAGTGGGATTTCTATATTGTACTTTGAGTGGGATTTCTGAATTGTACTTTGAGTGGGGTTTCTGTATTGTACTTTGAGTGGGGTTTCTATATTGTACTTGGGGTGGGGTTTCTGTATTGTACTTTGAGTGGCTTTTCTGTATTGTACTTGGAGAGGGGTTTCTATTAATGTACTTGGGGTGGGGTTTCTGTATTGTACTTTGAGTGGGGTTTCTGTATTGTACTTTGAGTGGGGTTTCTGTATTGTACTTTGAGTGGGGTTTTTATATCGTACTTTGAGTGGGGTTTCTCTATTATACTTTGAGTGGTGTTTTTATATTGTACTTTGAGTGGGGTTTCTTTATTGTACTTTCAGTGGGGTTTCTGTATTGTATTTTTAGTGGGGTTTCTCTATTGTACTTGGAGTGGGGTTTCTGTATTGTACTTGGAATGTGGTTTCTGTATTGTACTTTGAGTGGGATTTCTATATTGTCCTTTGAGTGGAGTTTCTATATTGCACTTTGAGTGGGGTTTCTATATTGTACTGTGAGTGGGGTTATTACATTGTACTTGGAGTGGGGTTTCTGTATTGTACTTGGAGAGGGGTTTCTGTATTGTACTTTGAGTGGGGTTTCTTTATTGTACTTTGCGTGTGGTTTCTATATTGTACTTTGAGTGGGGTTATTATATTGTACTTGGAGTGGGGTTTCTGTATTGTACTTTGAGTGTGGTTTCTATATTGTACTTTGTGTGGGTTTTCTGTATTGTTCTTGGAGAGGGGTTTCTGTATTGTTCTTTTTGTGGAGTTTCTGTATTGTACTTGGGGTGGGGTTTCTATATTGTACTTGCCGTGAGATTTCTGTATTGTACTTTGAGTGGGGTTTCTGTATTGTACTTTGAGTGGAGATTCTATATTATACTTTGTGTGGGGTTTCTATATTGTACTTGGACTGGGGTTTATATATAGTACTATATAGTCGGGCCGAAATAGCTCAGTTGGGAGAGCGTTCGACTGAAGATCTAAAAGTCACTGGTTCAATCCTGTGTTTTGGCAATATCTGGTGATTTTGCGTTTCCTTCATTTTGGTTAGATGAATTCCTTGCTACTCGGGGAATCAAGGGGTATGGTGAGAAAGCAGGAATGGGGTACTGAAGTTGCATGTTCAGCCATGAACTCATTGAATGGCGGTGCAGGCTAGAAGGGCCGAATGGCCTACTCCTGCACATATTTTCTATGTTTCTATGAATGGGGTTTCTCTATTATAGTTTGAGTGGGGTTTTTATATTGTACTTTGAGTGGGGTTTCTATATTGTACTTTAAGTGGGGTTTCTCTTTTGTACTTGGATTGGGGTTTCTGTATTGTACTTGGAGTGTGGTTTCTATATTGTACTTGGAGTGGGGTTTCTGTATTGTACGTGGAGTGGCGTTTCTGTATTGCACTTGGAGTGGGGTTTCTGTATTGTACTTGGAGTCGGGTTTCTATATTGTACTTGGAGTAGGGTTTCTATATACTACTTTGAGTGGGGTTTCTCTATTGTACTTTGAGTGGGGTTTCTTAATTGTACTTTGAGTGGAGTTTCTATATTATACTTTGAATGTGGTTTCTGAGTTATACTTAGAGTCGGGTTTCTATATTATACTTGGAGTGGGGTTTCTGTATTGTACTTGGGGTGGGGTTTCTGTATTGTACTTGCTGTGGGATTTCTGTATTGTACTTGGAGTGGGATTTCTGTATTGTACTTAAGTGGGGTTTCTATATTGTACTTTGATTGGGGTTTCTATATTGTACTTGGAGTGTGGTTTCTATATTGTATTTTGAGTGGAGTCTCTTTATTGTACTTTGCCTGGGGTTTCTGTATTGTACTTGGAGTGGGGTTTCTGTATAGTACTTGGAGTGGGGTTTCTGTATTGTACTTGGGTTGGGGTTTATATATTGTCCTTTGAGTGGGGTGTCTGTATTGCACTTTGAATGGGGTTTCTGTTTTGTACTTTGAGTGGGGTTGCTGTATTGTACTTTGAGTGGGATTTCTGAATTGTACTTTGAGTGGGGTTTCTATATTGTACTTTGAGTGGGGTTTCTATATTGTACTTTGAGTGGGATTTCTGAATTGTACTTTGAGTGGGGTTTCTGTATTGTAATTTGAGTGGGTTTGCTATATTGTACTTTGAGTGGGATTTCTATATTGTACTTTGAGTGGGATTTCTGAATTGTACTTTGAGTGGGGTTTCTGTATTGTAATTTGAGTGGGGTTTCGATATTGTACTTGGGGTGGGGTTTCTGTATTGTACTTTGAGTGGCTTTTCTGTATTGTACTTGGAGAGGGGTTTCTATTATTGTACTTGGGGTGGGGTTTCTGTATTGTACTTTGAGTGGGGTTTCTTTATTGTACTATAAGTGGGGTTTCTGTATTGTACTTTGAGTGGGGTTTCTCTATTGTACTTTCCGTGTGGTTTCTATATTGTACTTTGAGTGGGGTTATTATATTGTACTTGGAGTGGGGTTTCTTTATTGTACTTTAAGTGGGGTTTCTGTATTGTACTTTGAGTGGGGTTTCTATATTGTACTTTGAGTGGAGTTTCTATATTGTACTTTGAGTGGGGTTTCTATATTGTACTGTGAGTGGGGTTATTACATTGTACTTGGAGTGGGGTTTCTGTATTGTACTTGGAGAGGGGTTTCTGTATTGTACTTTGAGTGGGGTTTCTTTATTGTACTTTGCGTGTGGTTTCTATATTGTACTTTGAGTGGGGTTATTATATTGTACTTGGAGTGGGGTTTCTGTATTGTACTTTGAGTGTGGTTTCGATATTGTACTTTTTGTGGAGTTTCTGTATTGTACTTGGAGTGGGGTTTCTATATTGTACATTGAGTGGGGTTTCTATATTGTACTTTGAGTGCGGTTTCTGTATTGTACTTTGAGTGGGGTTGCTGTATTGTACTTTGAGTGGCGTTTCTGTCTTGTACTTGGAGTGGCGTTTCTGTCTTATACTTGGAGTGGGGTTTCTATATTGTATTTGGAGTGTGGTTTCTATATTGTACTTTGAGTGCAGTTTCTGTATAGTACTTGGAGTGAGGTTTCTGTGTTGTACTTGGTGTGGAGTTTCGCTATAGTACTTGGAATGGGTTTCTATATTGTACTTGGAGTGGCGTTTCTGTCTTATACTTGGAGTGGGGTTTCTATATTGTACTTTGAGTGTGGTGTCTGTACTGCACTTGAGTGGGGTTTTTGTATTGTACTTTGAGTGGGGTTGCTGTATTGTGCTTTGAGTGGGGTTTCTATATTGTACTTTGAGTGGGTTTGCTGTATTGTACTTGGAGTGGGGTTTCTATATTGTACATTGAGTGGTGTTTCTATATTGTACTTTGAGTGGGGTTTCTGTATTGTACTTTGAGTGGGGTTGCTGTATTGTACTTTGAGTGGCGTTTCTGTCTTGTACTTGGAGTGGCGTTTCTGTCTTATACTTGGAGTGGGGTTTCTATATTGTACTTGGAGTGTGGTTTCTATATTGTACTTTGAGTGGGGTTTCTGTATAGTACTTGGACTGGGGTTTCTGTATTGTACTTGGTGTGGAGTTTCTCTATAGTACTTGGAGTGGGGTTTCTATATTGTACCTGGAGTGGGGTTTCTATATTGTACTTTGAGTGGCGTGTCTGTATTGTACTTGGAGTGGGGTTTCTGTATTCTACTTTAAGTCGGGTTTCTATATTGTACTTTGATTGGGGTTTCTGTATTGTGCTTGGAGAGGGGTTTCTATTATTGCACTTGTGGTCGGGTTTCTTTATTGTACTTGGGGTGGGGTTACTGTATTGTACTTCGAGTGTGTTCTCTGTATTGTACTTTGAGTGGGGTTTCTATATTGTACTTGGAGTGGGGTTTATATATAGTGTTGTCTAGTTGGGCCGAAATAGCTGAGTTGGGAGAGCGTTACTCTGATATATCTAAAGGTCTCTGGTTCAATCCCGGGTTTCGGCAATATCTGGTTATTTTGCGTTTCCTTCATTTTAGTTAGATGAATTCCTTGCTACTCGGGGAATCAAGGGGTATGGTGAGAAATCAGGAATGGGGTACTGAAGTTGCATGTTCAGCCATGAACTCATTGAATGGCGGTGCAGGCTAGAAGGGCCGAATGGCCTACTCCTGCACCTATTTTCTATGTTTCTATGAATGGGGTTTCTCTATTATACTTTGAGTGGGGTTTTTATATTGTACTTTGAGTGGGGTTTCTATATTGTACTTTAAGTGGGGTTTCTCTTTTGTACTTGGAGTGGGGTTTCTGTATTGTACTTGGAGTGGGGTTTCTGTATTGTACTTGGAGTAGGGTTTCTATATTGTACTTTGAGTGGCGTTTCTGTATTGTACTTGGAGTGGGGTTTCTGTATTGTACTTGGAGTCGGGTTTCTGTATTGTACTTGGAGTAGGGTTTCTATATACTACTTTGAGTGGGGTTTCTCTATTATACTTTGAGTGGGGTTTCTTAATTGTACTTTGAGTGGAGTTTCTATATTATATTTTGAATGTGGTTTCTGAATTATAATTGGAGTAGGGTTTCTATATTATACTTGGAGTGGGGTTTCTGTATTGTACTTGGGGTGGAGTTTCTGTATTGTACTTGCTGTGGGATTTCTGTATTGTACTTGGAGTGGGATTTCTGTATTGTACTTAAAGTGGGGTTTCTATATTGTACTTTGATTGGGGTTTTCAATATTGGACTTGGAGTGTGGTTTCTATATTGTATTTTGAGTGGGGTCTCTTTATTGTACTTTGACTGGGGTTTCTGTATTGTACTTGGAGTGGGGTTTCTGTATTGTACTTGGGTTGGGGTTTATATATTGTCCTTTGAGTTGGGTGTCTGTACTGCACTTTGAGTGGGGTTTCTGTTTTGTACTTTGAGTGGGGTTGCTGTATTGTACTTTGAGTGGGATTTCTGAATTGTACTTTGAGTGGGGTTTCTATATTGTACTTTGAGTAGGATTTCTGAATTGTACTTTGAGTGGGGTTTCTATATTGTACTTTGAGTGGGATTTCTGAATTGTACTTTGAGTGGGGTTTCTGTATTGTACTTTGAGTGGGTTTGCTATATTGTACTTTGAGTGGGATTTCTATATTGTACTTTGAGTGGGGTTTCTGTATTGTACTTTGAGTGGGGTTTTTATATCGTACTTTGAGTGGGGTTTCTCTATTATACTTTGAGTGGTGTTTTTATATTGTACTTTGAGTGGGGTTTCTTTATTGTACTTTCAGTGGGGTTTCTGTATTGTATTTTTAGTGGGGTTTCTCTATTGTACTTGGAGTGGGGTTTCTGTATTGTACTTGGAATGTGGTTTCTGTATTGTACTTTGAGTGGGATTTCTATATTGTCCTTTGAGTGGAGTTTCTATATTGCACTTTGAGTGGGGTTTCTATATTGTACTGTGAGTGGGGTTATTACATTGTACTTGGAGTGGGGTTTCTGTATTGTACTTGGAGAGGGGTTTCTGTATTGTACTTTGAGTGGGGTTTCTTTATTGTACTTTGCGTGTGGTTTCTATATTGTACTTTGAGTGGGGTTATTATATTGTACTTGGAGTGGGGTTTCTGTATTGTACTTTGAGTGTGGTTTCTATATTGTACTTTGTGTGGGTTTTCTGTATTGTTCTTGGAGAGGGGTTTCTGTATTGTTCTTTTTGTGGAGTTTCTGTATTGTACTTGGGGTGGGGTTTCTATATTGTACTTGCCGTGAGATTTCTGTATTGTACTTTGAGTGGGGTTTCTGTATTGTACTTTGAGTGGAGATTCTATATTATACTTTGTGTGGGGTTTCTATATTGTACTTGGACTGGGGTTTATATATAGTACTATATAGTCGGGCCGAAATAGCTCAGTTGGGAGAGCGTTCGACTGAAGATCTAAAAGTCACTGGTTCAATCCTGCGTTTTGGCAATATCTGGTGATTTTGCATTTCCTTCATTTTAGTTAGATGAATTCCTTGCTACTCGGGGAATCAAGGGGTATGGTGAGAAAGCAGGAATGGGGTACTGAAGTTGCATGTTCAGCCATGAAATCATTGAATGGCGGTGCAGGCTAGAAGGGCCGAATGGCCTACTCCTGCACATATTTTCTATGTTTCTATGAATGGGGTTTCTCTATTATAGTTTGAGTGGGGTTTTTATATTGTACTTTGAGTGGGGTTTCTATATTGTACTTTAAGTGGGGTTTCTCTTTTGTACTTGGATTGGGGTTTCTGTATTGTACTTGGAGTGTGGTTTCTATATTGTACTTGGAGTGGGGTTTCTGTATTGTATGTGGAGTGGCGTTTCTGTATTGCACTTGGAGTGGGGTTTCTGTATTGTACTTGGAGTCGGGTTTCTATATTGTACTTGGAGTAGGGTTTCTATATACTACTTTGAGTGGGGTTTCTCTATTGTACTTTGAGTGGGGTTTCTTAATTGTACTTTGAGTGGAGTTTCTATATTATACTTTGAATGTGGTTTCTGAGTTATACTTGGAGTCGGGTTTCTATATTATACTTGGAGTGGGGTTTCTGTATTGTACTTGGGGTGGGGTTTCTGTATTGTACTTGCTGTGGGATTTCTGTATTGTACTTGGAGTGGGATTTCTATATTGTACTTAAAGTGGGGTTTCTATATTGTACTTTGATTGGGGTTTCTATATTGTACTTGGAGTGTGGTTTCTATATTGTATTTTGAGTGGAGTCTCTTTATTGTACTTTGCCTGGGGTTTCTGTATTGTACTTGGAGTGGGGTTTCTGTATAGTACTTGGAGTGGGGTTTCTGTATTGTACTTGGGTTGGGGTTTATATATTGTCCTTTGAGTGGGGTGTCTGTATTGCACTTTGAATGGGGTTTCTGTTTTGTACTTTGAGTGGGGTTGCTGTATTGTACTTTGAGTGGGATTTCTGAATTGTACTTTGAGTGGGGTTTCTATATTGTACTTTGAGTGGGGTTTCTATATTGTACTTTGAGTGGGATTTCTGAATTGTACTTTGAGTGGGGTTTCTGTATTGTAATTTGAGTGGGTTTGCTATATTGTACTTTGAGTGGGATTTCTATATTGTACTTTGAGTGGGATTTCTGAATTGTACTTTGAGTGGGGTTTCTGTATTGTACTTTGAGTGGGGTTTCGATATTGTACTTGGGGTGGGATTTCTGTATTGTACTTTGAGTGGCTTTTCTGTATTGTACTTGGAGAGGGGTTTCTATTATTGTACTTGGGGTGGGGTTTCTGTATTGTACTTCGAGTGGGGTTTCTGTATTGTACTTTGAGTAGGGTTTCTGTATTGTACTTTGAGTGTGGTTTCTATATAGTACTTTGAGTGGGGTTTCTCTATTATACTTTGAGTGGGGATTTTATATTGTACTTTGAGTGGGGTTTCTTTATTGTACTTTAAGTGGGGTTTCTGTATTGTACTTTGAGTGGGGTTTCTCTATTGTACTTTCCGTGTGGTTTCTATATTGTACTTTGAGTGGGGTTATTATATTGTACTTGGAGTGGGGTTTCTTTATTGTACTTTAAGTGGGGTTTCTGTATTGTACTTTGAGTGGGGTTTCTATATTGTACTTTGAGTGGAGTTTCTATATTGTACTTTGAGTGGGGTTTCTATATTGTACTGTGAGTGGGGTTATTACATTGTACTTGGAGTGGGGTTTCTGTATTGTACTTGGAGAGGGGTTTCTGTATTGTACTTTGAGTGGGGTTTCTTTATTGTACTTTGCGTGTGGTTTCTATATTGTACTTTGAGTGGGGTTATTATATTGTACTTGGAGTGGGGTTTCTGTATTGTACTTTGAGTGTGGTTTCGATATTGTACTTTTTGTGGAGTTTCTGTATTGTACTTGGAGTGTGGTTTCTATATTGTACATTGAGTGGTGTTTCTATATTGTACTTTGAGTGCGGTTTCTGTATTGTACTTTGAGTGGGGTTGCTGTATTGTACTTTGAGTGGCGTTTCTGTCTTGTACTTGGAGTGGCGTTTCTGTCTTATACTTGGAGTGGGGTTTCTATATTGTATTTGGAGTGTGGTTTCTATATTGTACTTTGAGTGCAGTTTCTGTATAGTACTTGGAGTGAGGTTTCTGTGTTGTACTTGGTGTGGAGTTTCGCTATAGTACTTGGAATGGGTTTCTATATTGTACTTGGAGTGGCGTTTCTGTCTTATACTTGGAGTGGGGTTTCTATATTGTACTTTGAGTGTGGTGTCTGTACTGCACTTGAGTGGGGTTTTTGTATTGTACTTTGAGTGGGGTTGCTGTATTGTGCTTTGAGTGGGGTTTCTATATTGTACTTTGAGTGGGTTTGCTGTATTGTGCTTTGAGTGGGGTTTCTGTATTGTACTTTGAGTGTGGTGTCTGTACTGCACTTGAGTGGGGTTTTTGTATTGTACTTTGAGTGGGGTTGCTGTATTGTGCTTTGAGTGGGGTTTCTGTATTGTACTTGGAGTGGGGTTTCTATATTGTACATTGAGTGGGGTTTCTATATTGTACTTTGAGTGGGGTTTCTCTATTGTACTTTGAGTGGGGTTGCTGTATTGTACTTTGAGTGGCGTTTCTGTCTTGTACTTTGAGTGCGGTTTCTGTATTGTACTTTGAGTGGGGTTGCTGTATTGTACTTTGAGTGGCGTTTCTGTCTTGTACTTGGAGTGGCGTTTCTATCTTATACTTGGAGTGGGGTTTCTATATTGTACTTGGAGTGTGGTTTCTATATTGTACTTTGAGTGGGGTTTCTGTATAGTACTTGGACTGGGGTTTCTGTATTGTACTTGGTGTGGAGTTTCTCTATAGTACTTGGAGTGGGGTTTCTATATTGTACCTGGAGTGGGGTTTCTATATTGTACTTTGAGTGGCGTGTCTGTATTGTACTTGGAGTGGGGTTTCTGTATTCTACTTTAAGTCGGGTTTCTATATTGTACTTTGATTGGGGTTTCTGTATTGTGCTTGGAGAGGGGTTTCTATTATTGCACTTGTGGTCGGGTTTCTTTATTGTACTTGGGGTGGGGTTACTGTATTGTACTTCGAGTGTGTTCTCTGTATTGTACTTTGAGTGGGGTTTCTATATTGTACTTGGAGTGGGGTTTATATATAGTGTTGTCTAGTTGGGCCGAAATAGCTGAGTTGGGAGAGCGTTACTCTGATATATCTAAAGGTCTCTGGTTCAATCCCGGGTTTCGGCAATATCTGGTTATTTTGCGTTTCCTTCATTTTAGTTAGATGAATTCCTTGCTACTCGGGGAATCAAGGGGTATGGTGAGAAAGCAGGAATGGGGTACTGAAGTTGCATGTTCAGCCATGAACTCATTGAATGGCGGCGCAGGCTAGAAGGGCCGAATGGCCTACTCCTGCACCTATTTTCTATGTTTCTATGAATCGGGTTTCTCTATTATAGTTTGAGTGGGGTTTTTATATTGTACTTTGAGTGGGGTTTCTATATTGTACTTTAAGTGGGGTTTCTCTTTTGTACTTGGAGTGGGGTTTCTGTATTGTACTTGGAGTGTGGTTTCTATATTGTACTTGGAGTGGGGTTTCTGTATTGTACTTGGAGTAGGGTTTCTATATTGTACTTTGAGTGGCGTTTCTGTATTGTACTTGGAGTGGGGTTTCTGTATTGTACTTGGAGTCGGGTTTCTGTATTGTACTTGGAGTAGGGTTTCTATATACTACTTTGAGTGGGGTTTCTCTATTATACTTTGAGTGGGGTTTCTTAATTGTACTTTGAGTGGAGTTTCTATATTATATTTTGAATGTGGTTTCTGAATTATACTTGGAGTAGGGGTTCTATATTATACTTGGAGTGGGGTTTCTGTATTGTACTTGGGGTGGAGTTTCTGTATTGTACTTGCTGTGGGATTTCTGTATTGTACTTGGAGTGGGATTTCTGTATTGTACTTAAAGTGGGGTTTCTATATTGTACTTTGATTGGGGTTTTCAATATTGGACTTGGAGTGTGGTTTCTATATTGTATTTTGAGTGGGGTCTCTTTATTGTACTTTGACTGGGGTTTCTGTATTGTACTTGGAGTGGGGTTTCTGTATTGTACTTGGGTTGGGGTTTATATATTGTCCTTTGAGTTGGGTGTCTGTACTGCACTTTGAGTGGGGTTTCTGTTTTGTACTTTGAGTGGGGTTGCTGTATTGTACTTTGAGTGGGATTTCTGAATTGTACTTTGAGTGGGGTTTCTATATTGTACTTTGAGTAGGATTTCTGAATTGTACTTTGAGTGGGGTTTCTATATTGTACTTTGAGTGGGATTTCTGAATTGTACTTTGAGTGGGGTTTCTGTATTGTACTTTGAGTGGGTTTGCTATATTGTACTTTGAGTGGGATTTCTATATTGTACTTTGAGTGGGGTTTTTATATCGTACTTTGAGTGGGGTTTCTCTATTATACTTTGAGTGGGGTTTTTATATTGTACTTTGAGTGGGGTTTCTTTATTGTACTTTCAGTGGGGTTTCTGTATTGTATTTTTAGTGGGGTTTCTCTATTGTACTTGGAGTGGGGTTTCTGTATTGTACTTTGAGTGGGGTTATTATATTGTACTTGGAGTGGGGTTTCTGTATTGTACTTTGAGTGTGGTTTCTATATTGTACTTTGTGTGGGTTTTCTGTATTGTTCTTGGAGAGGGGTTTCTGTATTGTTCTTTTTGTGGAGTTTCTGTATTGTACTTGGGGTGGGGTTTCTATATTGTACTTGCCGTGAGATTTCTGTATTGTACTTAGAGTGGGATTTCTGTATTGTACTTAAAGTGGGGTTTCTATATTGTACTTTGAGTGGGGTTTCTGTATAGTACTCGGAGTGGGGTTTCTATTTTGTATTTTGAGTGAGGTCTCTTTATTGTACATTGACTGGGGTTACTCTATTGCACTTCGAGTGTGTTCTCTGTATTGTACTTTGAGTGGGGTTTCTGTATTGTACTTTGAGTGGAGATTCTATATTATACTTTGTGTGGGGTTTCTATATTGTACTTGGACTGGGGTTTATATATGGTACTATATAGTCGGGCCGAAATAGCTCAGTTGGGAGAGCGTTAGACTGAAGATCTAAAAGTCACTGGTTCAATCCTGCGTTTTGGCAATATCTGGTGATTTTGCGTTTCCTTCATTTTAGTTAGATGAATTCCTTGCTACTCGGGGAATCAAGGGGTATGGTGAGAAAGCAGGAATGGGGTACTGAAGTTGCATGTTCAGCCATGAACTCATTGAATGGCGGTGCAGGCTAGAAGGGCCGAATGGCCTACTCCTGCACATATTTTCTATGTTTCTATGAATGGGGTTTCTCTATTATAGTTTGAGTGGGGTTTTTATATTGTACTTTGAGTGGGGTTTCTATATTGTACTTTAAGTGGGGTTTCTCTTTTGTACTTGGAGTGGGATTTCTGTATTGTACTTGGAGTGTGGTTTCTATATTGTACTTGGAGTGGGGTTTCTGTATTGTACGTGGAGTGGCGTTTCTGTATTGTACTTGGAGTGGGGTTTCTGTATTGTACTTGGAGTCGGGTTTCTATATTGTACTTGGAGTAGGGTTTCTATATACTACTTTGAGTGGAGTTTCTATATTATACTTTGAATGTGGTTTCTGAGTTATACTTGGAGTCGGGTTTCTATATTATACTTGGAGTGTGGTTTCTGTATTGTACTTGGGGTGGGGTTTCTGTATTGTACTTGCTGTGGGATTTCTGTATTGTACTTGGAGTGGGATTTCTGTATTGTACTTAAAGTGGGGTTTCTATATTGTACTTTGATTGGGGTTTCTATATTGTACTTGGAGTGTGGTTTCTATATTGTATTTTGAGTGGAGTCTCTTTATTGTACTTTGCCTGGGGTTTCTGTATTGTACTTGGAGTGGGGTTTCTGTATAGTACTTGGAGTGGGGTTTCTGTATTGTACTTGGGTTGGGGTTTATATATTGTCCTTTGAGTGGGGTGTCTGTATTGCACTTTGAATGGGGTTTCTGTTTTGTACTTTGAGTGGGGTTGCTGTATTGTACTTTGAATGGGATTTCTGAATTGTACTTTGAGTGGGGTTTCTATATTGTACTTTGAGTGGGGTTTCTATATTGTACTTTGAGTGGGATTTCTGAATTGTACTTTGAGTGGGGTTTCTATATTGTACTTTGAGTGGGATTTCTATATTGTACTTTGAGTGGGATTTCTGAATTGTACTTTGAGTGGGGTTTCTGTATTGTACTTTGAGTGGGGTTTCGATATTGTACTTGGGGTGGGGTTTCTGTATTGTACTTAGAGTGGCTTTTCTGTATTGTACTTGGAGAGGGGTTTCTATTATTGTACTTGGGGTGGGGTTTCTGTATTGTACTTTGAGTGGGGTTTCTGTATTGTACTTTGAGTAGGGTTTCTGTATTGTACTTTGAGTGGGGTTTCTATATAGTACTTTGAGTGGGGTTTCTCTATTATACTTTGAGTGGGGTTTTTATATTGTACTTTGAGTGGGGTTTCTTTATTGTACTTTAAGTAGGGTTTCTGTATTGTACTTTGAGTGGGGTTTCTGTCTTGTACTTGGAGTGGCGTTTCTGTCTTATACTTGGAGTGGGGTTTCTATATTGTATTTGGAGTGTGGTTTCTATATTGTACTTTGAGTGCAGTTTCTGTATAGTACTTGGAGTGAGGTTTCTGTGTTGTACTTGGTGTGGAGTTTCGCTATAGTACTTGGAATGGGTTTCTATATTGTACTTGGAGTGGCGTTTCTGTCTTATACTTGGAGTGGGGTTTCTATATTGTACTTGGAGTGTGGTTTCTATATTGTACTTTGAGTGGGGTTTCTGTATAGTACTTGGAGTGGGGTTTCTGTATTGTACTTGGTGTGGAGTTTCTCTATAGTACTTGGAATGGGTTTCTATATTGTACTTGGAGTGGGGTTTCTGTATTGTACTTGGAGAGGGGTTTCTATTATTGTACTTGGGGTGGGGTTTCTGTATTGTACTTTGAGTGGGGTTTCTGTATTGTACTTTGAGTGGGGTTTCTATATAGTACTTTGAGTGGGGTTTCTCTATTATACTTTGAGTGGGGTTTTTATATTGTACTTTGAGTGGGGTTTCTTTATTGTACTTTAAGTGGGGTTTCTGTATTGTACTTTGAGTGGGGTTTCTCTATTGTACTTGGAGTGGGGTTTCTGTATTGTACTTGGAATGTGGTTTCTGTATTGTACTTTGAGTGGGGTTTCTATATTGTACTTTGAGTGGAGTTTCTATATTGTACTTTGAGTGGGGTTTCTATATTGTACTGTGAGTGGGGTTATTACATTGTACTTGGAGTGGGGTTTCTGTATTGTACTTTGAGTGGTGTTTCTTTATTGTACTTTGCGTGTGGTTTCTATATTGTACTTTGAGTGGGGTTATTATATTGTACTTGGAGTGGGGTTTCTGTATTGTACTTTGAGTGTGGTTTCTATATTGTACTTTGTGTGGGTTTTCTGTATTGTACTTGGAGAGGGGTTTCTGTATTGTACTTTTTGTGGAGTTTCTGTATTGTTCTTGGGGTGGGGTTTCTATATTGTACTTGCCGTGAGATTTCTGTATTGTACTTGGAGTGGGATTTCTGTATTATACTTAAAGTGGGGTTTCTATATTGTACTTTGAGTGGGGTTTCTGTATAGTACTTGGAGTGGGGTTTCTGTATTGTACTTGGTGTGGAGTTTCTCTATATTACTTGGAGTGGGGTTTCAATATTGTACCTGGAGTGGGGTTTCTATATTGTACTTTGAGTGGCGTGTCTGTATTGTACTTGGAGTGGGGTTTCTGTATTCTACTTTAAGTCGGGTTTCTATATTGTACTTTGATTGGGGTTTCTGTATTGTGCTTGGAGAGGGGTTTCTATTATTGTACTTGTGGTCGGGTTTCTTTATTGTACTTGGGGTGGGGTTACTGTATTGTACTTCGAGTGTGTTCTCTGTATTGTACTTTGAGTGGGGTTTCTATATTGTACTTGGAGTGGGGTTTATATATAGTATTGTCTAGTTGGGCCGAAATAGCTGAGTTGGGAGAGCGTTACTCTGATATATCTAAAGGTCTCTGGTTCAATCCCGGGTTTCGGCAATATCTGGTTATTTTGCGTTTCCTTCATTTTAGTTAGATGAATTCCTTGCTACTCGGGGAATCAAGGGGTATGGTGAGAAAGCAGGAATGGGGTACTGAAGTTGCATGTTCAGCCATGAACTCATTGAATGGCGGTGCAGGCTAGAAGGGCCGAATGGCCTACTCCTGCACCTATTTTCTATGTTTCTATGAATGGGGTTTCTCTATTATACTTTGAGTGGGGTTTTTATATTGTACTTTGAGTGGGGTTTCTATATTGTACTTTAAGTGGGGTTTCTCTTTTGTACTTGGAGTGGGGTTTCTGTATTGTACTTGGAGTGTGGTTTCTATATTGTACTTGGAGTGGGGTTTCTGTATTGTACTTGGAGTAGGGTTTCTATATTGTACTTTGAGTGGCGTTTCTGTATTGTACTTGGAGTGGGGTTTCTGTATTGTACTTGGAGTCGGGTTTCTGTATTGTACTTGGAGTAGGGTTTCTATATACTACTTTGAGTGGGGTTTCTTAATTGTACTTTGAGTGGAGTTTCTATATTATACTTTGAATGTGGTTTCTGAATTATACTTGGAGTAGGTTTTCTATATTATACTTGGAGTGGGGTTTCTGTATTGTACTTGGGGTGGAGTTTCTGTATTGTACTTGCTGTGGGATTTCTGTATTGTACTTGGAGTGGGATTTCTGTATTGTACTTAAAGTGGGGTTTCTATATTGTACTTTGATTGGGGTTTCTATATTGTACTTGGAGTGTGGTTTCTATATTGTATTTTGAGTGGGGTCTCATTATTGTACTTTGACTGGGGTTTCTGTATTGTACTTGGAGTGGGGTTTCTGTATTGTACTTGGGTTGGGGTTTATATATTGTCCTTTGAGTTGTGTGTCTGTACTGCACTTTGAGTGGGGTTTCTGTTTTGTACTTTGAGTAGGATTTCTGAATTGTACTTTGAGTGGGGTTTCTATATTGTACTTTGAGTGGGATTTCTGAATTGTACTTTGAGTGGGGTTTCTGTATTGTACTTTGAGTGGGTTTGCTATATTGTACTTTGAGTGGGATTTCTATATTGTACTTTGAGTGGGATTTCTGAATTGTACTTTGAGTGGGGTTTCTGTATTGTACTTTGAGTGGGGTTTCTATATTGTACTTTGAGTGGCTTTTCTGTATTGTACTTGGAGAGGGGTTTCTATTATTGTACTTGGGGTGGGGTTTCTGTATTGTACTTTGAGTGGGGTTTCTGTATTGTACTTTGAGTGGGGTTTCTGTATTGTACTTGGAGTGGGGTTTCTATATCGTACTTTGAGTGGGGTATCTCTATTATACTTTGAGTGGGGTTTTTATATTGTACTTTGAGTGGGGTTTCTTTATTGTACTTTCAGTGGGGTTTCTGTATTGTATTTTTAGTGGGGTTTCTCTATTGTACTTGGAGTGGGGTTTCTGTATTGTACTTGGAATGTGGTTTCTGTATTGTACTTTGAGTGGGATTTCTATATTGTCCTTTGAGTGGAGTTTCTATATTGCACTTTGAGTGGGGTTTCTATATTGTACTGTGAGTGGAGTTATTACATTGTACTTGGAGTGGGGTTTCTGTATTGTACTTGGAGAGGGGTTTCTGTATTGTACTTTGAGTGGGGTTTCTTTATTGTACTTTGCGTGTGGTTTCTATATTGTACTTTGAGTGGGGTTATTATATTGTACTTGGAGTGGGGTTTCTGTATTGTACTTTGAGTGTGGTTTCTATATTGTACTTTGTGTGGGTTTTCTGTATTGTTCTTGGAGAGGGGTTTCTGTATTGTTCTTTTTGTGGAGTTTCTGTATTGTACTTGGGGTGGGGTTTCTATATTGTACTTGCCGTGAGATTTCTGTATTGCACTTAGAGTGGGATTTCTGTATTGTACTTAAAGTGGGGTTTCTATATTGTACTTTGAGTGGGGTTTCTGTATAGTACTCGGAGTGGGGTTTCTATTTTGTATTTTGAGTGGGGTCTCTTTATTGTACATTGACTGGGGTTACTGTATTGTACTTCGAGTGTGTTCTCTGTATTGTACTTTGAGTGGGGTTTCTGTATTGTACTTTGAGTGGAGATTCTATATTATACTTTGTGTGGGGTTTCTATATTGTACTTGGACTGGGGTTTATATATAGTACTATATAGTCGGGCCGAAATAGCTCAGTTGGGAGAGCGTTAGACTGAAGATCTAAAAGTCACTGGTTCAATCCTGCGTTTTGGCAATATCTGGTGATTTTGCGTTTCCTTCATTTTAGTTAGATGAATTCCTTGCTACTCGGGGAATCAAGGGGTATGGTGAGAAAGCAGGAATGGGGTACTGAAGTTGCATGTTCAGCCATGAACTCATTGAATGGCGGTGCAGGCTAGAAGGGCCGAATGGCCTACTCCTGCACATATTTTCTATGTTTCTATGAATGGGGTTTCTCTATTATAGTTTGAGTGGGGTTTTTATATTGTACTTTGAGTGGGGTTTCTATATTGTACTTTAAGTGGGGTTTCTCTTTTGTACTTGGATTGGGGTTTCTGTATTGTACTTGGAGTGTGGTTTCTATATTGTACTTGGAGTGGGGTTTCTGTATTGTACGTGGAGTGGCGTTTCTGTATTGCACTTGGAGTGGGGTTTCTGTATTGTACTTGGAGTCGGGTTTCTATATTGTACTTGGAGTAGGGTTTCTATATACTACTTTGAGTGGGGTTTCTCTATTGTACTTTGAGTGGGGTTTCTTAATTGTACTTGGAGTGGGGTTTCTGTATTGTGCTTGGAGTGTGGTTTCTATATTGTACTTGGAGTGGGGTTTCTGTATTGTACGTGGAGTGGCGTTTCTGTATTGTACTTGGAGTGGGGTTTCTGTATTGTACTTGGAGTCGGGTTTCTATATTGTACTTGGAGTAGGGTTTCTATATACTACTTTGAGTGGGGTTTCTCTATTGTACTTTGAGTGGGGTTTCTTAATTGTACTTTGAGTGGAGTTTCTATATTATACTTTGAATGTGGTTTCTGAGTTATACTTAGAGTCGGGTTTCTATATTATACTTGGAGTGGGGTTTCTGTATTGTACTTGGGGTGGGGTTTCTGTATTGTACTTTGAATGGCGTTTCTGTCTTGTAGTTGGAGTGGCGTTTCTGTCTTATACTTGAAGTGGGGTTTCTATATTGTGCTTGGCGTGGGTTTTCTATATTTTACTTGAAGTGTGGTTTCTGTATTGTACTTTGAGTGGGATTTCTATATTTTACTTGGAGTGTGGTTTCTGTATTGTACTTTGAGTGGGTTTTCTATATTTTACTTGGAGTGGGGTTTCTGTATTGTACTTTGAGTGAGATTTCTATATTGTACTTGGAGTGGGGTTTCTGTATTGTACTTGGAGTGGCGTTTCTGTATTGTACTTGGAGTGGGGTTTCTATATTGTAATAGGAGTGGGGTTTCTATATTGTACTTCGAGTGGGGTTTCTATATCGTACTTTGCGTGGGGTTTCTTTATTATACTTTGAGTGGGGTTTCTTTATTATACTTTGAGTGGCGTATCTGTATTGTACTTGGAGTGTGGTTTCTGTATTGTACTTTGAGTGGGTTTTCTATATTTTACTTGGAGTGGGGTTTCTGTATTGTACTTTGAGTGGGATTTCTATATTGTACTTGGAGTGGAGTTTCTGTATTGTACTTGGAGTGGGTTTTCTATATTGTAATAGGAGTGGGGTTTCTATATTGTACTTCGAGTGGGGTTTCTATATAGTACTTTGAGTGGGGATTCTGTATTGTACATGGAGTGGGATTTCTGTAATGTACTTTGAGTGGTGTTTCTATATTGTACGTTGAATGGGGTTTCTATATTGTACTTTGAGTGGGCTTTCTATATTGTACTTTGAGTGGGGTTTCTCTATTGTACTTGGAGTGGGGTTTCTATATTGTACTTTGAGTGGAGTTTCTGTATAGTACTTGGACTGGGGTTTCTGTATTGTACTTGGTGTGGAGTTTCTCTATAGTACTTGGAGTGGGGTTTCTATATTGTACCTGGAGTGGAGTATCTATATTATACTTTGAATGTGGTTTCTGAATTATACTTGGAGTCGGGTTTCTATATTATACTTGGAGTGGGGTTTCTGTATTGTACTTGGGGTGGGGTTTCTGTATTGTACTTGCTGTGGGATTTCTGTATTGTACTTGGAGTGGGATTTCTGTATGGTACTTAAAGTGGGGTTTCTATATTGTACTTTGATTGGGGTTTCTATATTGGACTTGGAGTGTGGTTTCTATATTGTATTTTGAGTGGGGTCTCTTTATTGTACTTTGACTGGGGTTTCTGTATTGTACTTGGAGTGGGGTTTCTGTATCGTACTTGGAGTGGGGTTTCTCTATTGTACTTGGTTTGGGGTTTATATATTGTCCTTTGAGTGGGGTGTCTGTACTGCACTTTGAGTGGGGTTTCTGTTTTGTACTTTGAGTGGGGTTGCTGTATTGTACTTTGAGTGGGATTTCTGAATTGTACTTTGAGTGGGGTTTCTATATTGTACTTTGAGTGGGATTTCTGAATTGTACTTTGAGTGGGGTTTCTATATTGTACTTTGAGTGGGATTTCTGAATTGTACTTTGAGTGGGGTTTCTGTATTGTACTTTGAGTGGGTTTGCTATATTGTACTTTGAGTGGGATATCTATATTGTACTTTGAGTGGGATTTCTGAATTGTACTTTGAGTGGGGTTTCTGTATTGTACTTTGAGTGGGGTTTCGATATTGTACTTGGGGTGGGGTTTCTGTATTGTACTTTGAGTGGCTTTTCTGTATTGTACTTGGAGAGGGGTTTCTATTATTGTACTTGGGGTGGGATTTCTGAATTGTACTTTGAGTGGGGTTTCTATATTGTACTTTGAGTGGGATTTCTGAATTGTACTTTGAGTGGGGTTTCTATATTGTACTTTGAGTGGGATTTCTGAATTGTACTTTGAGTGGGGTTTCTGTATTGTACTTTGAGTGGGTTTGCTATATTGTACTTTGAGTGGGATATCTATATTGTACTTGGGGTGGGGTTTCTGTATTGTACTTTGACTGGGCTTTCTGTATTGTACTTGGAGAGGAGTTTCTATTATTGTACTTGGGGTGGGGTTTCTGTAATGTACTTTGAGTGGGGTTTCTGTTTTGTACTTTGAGTGAGGTTTCTGTATTGTACTTTGAGTGGGGTTTCTATATAGTACTTTGAGTGGGGTTTCTCTATTTTACTTTGAGTGGGGTTTTTATATTGCACTTTGAGTGGGGTTTCTTTATTGTACTTTAAGTGGGGTTTCTGTATTGTACTTTGAGTGGGGTTTCTCTATTGTACTTGGAGTGGGGTTTCTGTATTGTACTTGGAACGTGGTTTCTGTATTGTACTTTGAGTGGGGTTTCTATATTGTACTTTAAGTGGAGTTTCTGTATTGTACTTTGAGTGGGGTTTCTATATTGTACTGTGAGTGGGGTTATTACATTGTACTTGGAGTGGGGTTTCTGTATTGTACTTGGAGAGGGGTTTCTGTATTGTACTTTGAGTGGGGTTACTTTATTGTACTTTGCGTGTGGTTTCTGTATTGTACTTTGAGTGTGGTTTCTATATTGTACTTTGTGTGGGTTTTCTGTATTGTACTTGGAGAGGTGTTTCTGTATTGTACTTTTTGTGGAGTTTCTGTATTGTACTTTGAGTGGGGTTTCGATACTGTACTTGCCGTGAGATTTCTGTATTGTACTTGGAGTGGGATTTCTGTATTGCACTTAAAGTGGGGTTTCTATATTGTACTTTGAGTGGGGTTTCTGTATAGTACTTGAAGTGGGGTTTCTGTATTGTACTTTGAGTGGGGTGTCTGTACTGCACTTTCAGTGGGGTTTTTGTATTGTACTTTGAGTGGGGTTTCTATATTGTACTTTGAGTGGGGTTTCTGTATTGTACTTTGAGTGGGTTTGCTGTATTGTACTTGGAGTGGGGTTTCTATATTGTAGATTGAGTGGGGTTTCTATATTGTACTTTGAGCGCGGTTTCTGTATTGTACTTTGAGTGGGGTTGCTGTATTGTACTTTGAGTGGCGTTTCTGTCTTGTACTTGGAGTGGCGTTTCTGTCTTATACTTGGAGTGGCTTTTCTATATTGTACTTGGAGTGTGGTTTCTATATTGTACTTGGAGTGGGGTTTCTGTATAGTACTTGGAGTGGGGTTTTTGTATTGTACTTGGGTTGGGGTTTATATATTGTCCTTTGAGTGGGGTGTCTGTACTGCACTTTGAGTGGGGTTTCTGTTTTGTACTTTGAGTGGGGTTGCTGTATTGCACTTTGAGTGGGATTTCTGAATTGTACTTTGAGTGGGGTTTCTATATTGTACTTTGAGTGGGATTTCTGAATTGTACTTTGAGTGGGGTTTCTATATTGTACTTTGAGTGGGATTTCTGAATTGTACTTTAAGTGGGGTTTCTTTATTGTACTTTGAGTGGGTTTGCTATATTGTACTTTGAGTGGGATTTCTATATTGTACTTTGAGTGGGATTTCTGAATTGTACTTTGAGTGGGGTTTCTGTATTGTACTTTGAGTGGGGTTTCTATATTGTACTTTGAGTGGGATTTCTGAATTGTACTTTGAGTGGGGTTTCTATATTATACATTGAGTGGGGTTTCTATATTGTACTTTGAGTGGGGTTTCTGCATTGTACTTTGAGTGGGGTTGCTGTATTGTCCTTTGAGTGGCGTTTCTGTCTTGTACTTGGAGTGGCGTTTCTGTCTTATACTTGGAGTGGGGTTTCTATATTGTACTTTGAGTGGGGTTTCTATATTGTACCTGGAGTGGGGTTTCTATATTGTACTTTGAGTGGTGTTTCTGTATTGTACCTGGAGTGGGGTTTCTATATTGTACTTGGAGTGTGGTTTCTCTATTGTACTTTGAGTGGGGTTTCTGTATTGTACTTGGGGTGGGGTTTCTATATTGTACTTTGAGTGGCATGTCTGTATTGTACTTGGTGTGGGGTTTCTGTATAGTACTTGGAGTGGGATTTCTGTATTGTACTTTAAGTCGGGTTTCTATATTGTACTTTGAATGGGGTTTCTGTATTGTGCTTGGAGAGGGGTTTCAATTATTGTACATGTGGTGGGGTTTCTTTATTGTACTTGGGGTGGGGTTACTGTATTGTACTTGGGGTGGGGTTTCTGTATTGTACTTGGAGTGTGTTCTCTGTATTGTACTTTGAGTGGGGTTTCTGTATTGTACTTTGAGTGGAGTTTCTGTATTGTACCTGGAGTGGGGTTTCTATATTGTACTTTGAGTGGGGATTCAGTATTGTACTTGGAGTGCGATTTCTGTATTGTACTTTAAGTCGGTTTCTATATTGTACTTTGAGTGGGGTTTCTGTATTGTGCTTGGAGAGGGGTTTCAATTATTGTACTTGGGGTGGGGTTTCTTTATTGTACTTGGGGTGGGGTTACTGTATTGTACTTGGGGTGGGGTTTCTGTATTCTACTTGGTGTGTTGTCTCTGTATTGTACTTTGAGTGGGATTTCTGTATTGTACATGGAGTGGGGTACCTGTACTTTACTTGGAGTGGGGTTTCTCTATTATACTTTGAGTGGGGTTTCTATATTGTACTTTGATGGGGTTTCTATATTGTAGTTTGAGTGGGGTTTCTATATTGTACTTGGAGTGTGGTTTCTATATTGTACTTTGAGTGGGGTTTCTATATTGTACTTTGAGTGGCATTTCTGTCTCATATTTGGAGTGGGGTTTCTCTATTGTACTTGGAGTGGGTTTTCTGTATTGTACTTGGAGTGGGGTTTCTGTATTGTACTTTGAGTGGAATTTCTGTCTTATACATGGAGTGGGGTTTCTCTTTTGTACTTGGAGTGAGTTTTCTATATATTACTTTGATTGGGCTTTCTCTGTTATACTTTGAGTGGGATTTCTATATTGTACTTGGAGTGGGGTACTTGTATTGTACTTGGGGTGGAGTTTCTATATAGTACTTTGAGTGGGGGTTCTCTATTATACTTTAAGTGGAGTTTCTGCATTGTATTTTGAGTGGAGTTTCTATATTGTACTTTGAATGGGGATTCTCTATTGTACTTTGAGTGGGGTTGCTGTATTGTACTTTGAGTGGCGTTTCTGTCTTGTACTTGGAGTGGCTTTTCTGTCTTATACTTGGAGTGGGGTTTCTATATTGTACTTGGAGTGACGTTTCTCTATTGTACTTGGAGTGGGGTTTGTATATTTTGCTTGGAGTGTGGTTTATGTATTGTACTTTAAGTGGGGTTTCTATATTGTATTTTGAGTGGCGTTTCTGTATTGTACTTGGAGTGGGATTTCTGTATTGTACTTTAAGTCGGCTTTTGATATTGTACTTTGAGTGGGGTTTCTGTATTGTGCTTGGGGAGGGGTTTCTATTATTGTACTTGGGGTGAGGTTTCTTTATTGTACTTTAAGTGGGGTTTCTATATTGTACTTTGAGAGGGGTTTCTGTATTGTACTTTGTGTGGGATTTCTTTATTGTACTTGGGGTGGGGTTACTGTATTGTACTTGGAGTGGGGTTTCTGTATTGTACTTGGAGTGTGGTCTCTGTATTATACTTTGAGTGGGGTTTCTGTATTGTATGTTGAGTGGGGTTTCTATCTTATACTTTGTGTGGGGTTTCTATATTGTACATGGAGTGGGGTACCTGTATTGTACTTGGAGTGGGGTTTCAACATTGTACTTGGAGTGGGGTTTCTCTATTATACTTTGAGTGGGGTTTCTGTATTGTACTTTGTGTGGGGTTGCTGTATTGTACTTTGAATGGCGTTTCTGTCTTGTAGTTGGAGTGGCGTTTCTGTCTTATACTTGAAGTGGGGTTTCTATATTGTGCTTGGCGTGGGTTTTCTATATTTTACTTGAAGTGTGGTTTCTGTATTGTACTTTGAGTGGGATTTCTATATTTTACTTGGAGTGTGGTTTCTGTATTGTACTTTGAGTGGGTTTTCTATATTTTACTTGGAGTGGGGTTTCTGTATTGTACTTTGAGTGAGATTTCTATATTGTACTTGGAGTGGGGTTTCTGTATTGTACTTGGAGTGGCGTTTCTGTATTGTACTTGGAGTGGGGTTTCTATATTGTAATAGGAGTGGGGTTTCTATATTGTACTTGGAGTGGGGTACTTGTATTGTACTTGGGGTGGAGTTTCTATATAGTACTTTGAGTGGGGGTTCTCTATTATACTTTAAGTGGAGTTTCTGCATTGTATTTTGAGTGGAGTTTCTATATTGTACTTTGAATGGGGATTCTCTATTGTACTTTGAGTGGGGTTGCTGTATTGTACTTTGAGTGGCATTTCTGTCTCATACTTGGAGTGGGGTTTCTCTATTGTACTTGGAGTGGGTTTTCTGTATTGTACTTGGAGTGTTGTCTCTGTATTGTACTTTGAGTGGGATTTCTGTATTGTACATGGAGTGGGGTACCTGTACTGTACTTGGAGTGGGGTTTCTCTATTATACTTTGAGTGGGGTTTCTATATTGTACTTTGATGGGGTTTCTATATTGTAATTTGAGTGGGGTTTCTATATTGTACTTGGAGTGTGGTTTCTATATTGTACTTTGAGTGGGGTTTCTATATTGTACTTTGAGTGGCATTTCTGTCTCATACTTGGAGTGGGGTTTCTCTATTGTACTTGGAGTGGGTTTTCTGTATTGTACTTGGAGTGGGGTTTCTGTATTGTACTTTGAGTGGAATTTCTGTCTTATACATGGAGTGGGGTTTCTCTTTTGTACTTGGAGTGAGTTTTCTAAATAGTACTTTGATTGGGCTTTCTCTGTTATACTTTGAGTGGGATTTCTATATTGTACTTGGAGTGGGGTACTTGTATTGTACTTGGGGTGGAGTTTCTATATAGTACTTTGAGTGGGGGTTCTCTATTATACTTTAAGTGGAGTTTCTGCATTGTATTTTGAGTGGAGTTTCTATATTGTACTTTGAATGGGGATTCTCTATTGTACTTTGAGTGGGGTTGCTGTATTGTACTTTGAGTGGCGTTTCTGTCTTATACTTGGAGTGGGGTTTCTATATTGTACTTGGAGTGACGTTTCTCTATTGTACTTGGAGTGGGGTTTGTATATTTTGCTTGGAGTGTGGTTTATGTATTGTACTTTAAGTGGGGTTTCTATATTGTATTTTGAGTGGCGTTTCTGTATTGTACTTGGAGTGGGATTTCTGTATTGTACTTTAAGTCGGCTTTTGATATTGTACTTTGAGTGGGGTTTCTGTATTGTGCTTGGGGAGGGGTTTCTATTATTGTACTTGTGGTGAGGTTTCTTTATTGTACTTTAAGTGGGGTTTCTATATTGTACTTTGAGAGGGGTTTCTGTATTGTACTTTGTGTGGGATTTCTTTATTGTACTTGGGGTGGGGTTACTGTATTGTACTTGGAGTGGGGTTTCTGTATTGTACTTGGAGTGTGGTCTCTGTATTATACTTTGAGTGGGGTTTCTGTATTGTATGTTGAGTGGGGTTTCTATCTTATACTTTGTGTGGGGTTTCTATATTGTACATGGAGTGGGGTACCTGTATTGTACTTGGAGTGGGGTTTCAACATTGTACTTGGAGTGGGGTTTCTCTATTATACTTTGAGTGGGGTTTCTGTATTGTACTTTGTGTGGGGTTGCTGTATTGTACTTTGAATGGCGTTTCTGTCTTGTAGTTGGAGTGGCGTTTCTGTCTTATACTTGAAGTGGGGTTTCTATATTGTGCTTGGCGTGGGTTTTCTATATTTTACTTGAAGTGTGGTTTCTGTATTGTACTTTGAGTGGGATTTCTATATTTTACTTGGAGTGTGGTTTCTGTATTGTACTTTGAGTGGGTTTTCTATATTTTACTTGGAGTGGGGTTTCTGTATTGTACTTTGAGTGAGATTTCTATATTGTACTTGGAGTGGGGTTTCTGTATTGTACTTGGAGTGGCGTTTCTGTATTGTACTTGGAGTGGGGTTTCTATATTGTAATAGGAGTGGGGTTTCTATATTGTACTTCGAGTGGGGTTTCTATATCGTACTTTGCGTGGGGTTTCTTTATTATACTTTGAGTGGGGTTTCTTTATTATACTTTGAGTGGCGTATCTGTATTGTACTTGGAGTGTGGTTTCTGTATTGTACTTTGAGTGGGTTTTCTATATTTTACTTGGAGTGGGGTTTCTGTATTGTACTTTGAGTGGGATTTCTATATTGTACTTGGAGTGGAGTTTCTGTATTGTACTTGGAGTGGGTTTTCTATATTGTAATAGGAGTGGGGTTTCTATATTGTACTTCGAGTGGGGTTTCTATATAGTACTTTGAGTGGGGATTCTGTATTGTACATGGAGTGGGATTTCTGTAATGTACTTTAAGTCGGTTTCTATATTGTACTTGGAGTGGGATTTCTGTATTGTACTTGGAGTGGGGTTTCTATATTGTACTTGGAGTGTGGTTTCTATATTGTACTTGGAGTGGGGTTTCTATATTGTACTTGGAGTGGGGTTTCTATATTATACTTTGAGTGGGGTTTCTGTATTGTACTTTGAATGGCGTTTCTGTATTGTACTTTGAGTGGTGTTTCTATATTGTACGTTGAATGGGGTTTCTATATTGTACTTTGAGTGGGCTTTCTATATTGTACTTTGAGTGGGGTTTCTCTATTGTACTTGGAGTGGGGTTTCTGTATTGTACTTTGAGTAGGGTTTCTGTATTGTACTTTGAGTGGGGTTGCTGTATTGTACTTTGAGTGGCGTTTCTGTCTTGTACTTGGAGTGGGGTTTCTATATTGTACTTTGAGTGGGGTTTCTCTATTATACTTTGAGTGGGGTTTCTGTGTTGTACTTTGAGTGGAGTTTCTATATTGTACTTTGAATGGGGTTTCTGTCTTGTACTTTGAGTCCTTTTTTTATATTGTACTTTGAGTGGGGTTTCTATATTGTAGTTTGAGTTGGGTTTCTGTATTGTACTTTGAGTGGGGTTTCTATATTGTACTTGAAGTGTGGTTTCTATATTGTACTTTGAGTGGGGTTTCTGTATTGTACTTGGAGTGGGGTACTTGTATTGCACTTGGAGTGGAGTTTCTATATGGTACTTTGAGTGGGGTTTCTCTATTATACTTTCAGTGGAGTTTCTGTATTGTACTTTGAGTGGAGTTTCTATATTGTACCTTGAGTGTGTTTTCTATATTGTACTTTGAGTGGGGTTTCTATATTGTACTTTGAGTTGGGTTTCTGTATTGTACTTGGAGTGGGGTACTTGTATTGCACTTGGAGTGGAGTTTTTATATGGTACTTTGAGTGGGGTTTCTCTATTATACTTTGAGTGGGGTTTCTGTATTGTACTTTGAGTGCGGTTTTTATATTGTACTTTGAGTGGGGTTTCTATATTGTACTTTGAGTGGGGTTTCTGTATTATACTTGGAGTGTGGTTTCTATATTGTACTTTGAGTGGGGTTTCAATATTGTACTTTGAGTGGGGTTTCTATATCGTACTTGGAGAGAGGTTTCTATATTGTACTTTGAGTGGGGTTTTTGTATTGTACTTTGAGAGCGGTTTCTGTATTGTACTTGGAGTGAGGTTTCTTTATTGTACTTGGAGTGTGGTTTCTATATTGTACTTGGAGTGTGGTTTCTATATTGTACTTTGAGTGGAGTTTCTGTATAGTACTTTGACTGGGGTTTCTGTATTGTACTTGGTGTGGAGTTTCTCTATAGTACTTGGAGTGGGGTTTCTATATTGTACCTGGAGAGGGTTTTCTATATTGTACTTTGAGTGGGGTTTCTATATTGTACTTGGAGTGGGGTTTCTCAATTGTACTTGGAATAGGGTTTCTATATTGCACTTAGAGTAGGGTTTCTGTATTGTACTTGGAATAGGGTTTCTATATTGTACTTGGAGTGGGATTTCTGTATTGTTCTTGGAGTGAGATTTCTGTATTTTACTTGGAGTGGGGTTTCTGTATTGTACTTGGAGTGGGATTTCTGTGCTGTACTTGGGGTGGCGTTTCTATATTGTACTTGGAGAGGGATTTTTATATTGTACTTTGAGTGGGGTTTCTATATTGTACTTTGAGTGGGGTTTCTGTATTGTACTTTGAGAGCGGATTCTGTATTGTACTTTGAGTGGGATTTCTGTACTGTACTTGGAGTGGGGTTTCTATATTGTACTTGGAGTAGGATATCTATAAGCTGCCGTGTAATATATAAGCTGAAAATGCTTCCATTATCAGCTATTTGAATAATTGCTTGTGATAAAATAGTCATAGCGAATACATTTCTAAAGTATGCTTTGTCTTGAGATGAGAGTTGACAGTGGATTGAATGTAGTCAGTGAGCTCAGCATTAAAAAGGTGAATAATTGCGTACCATTTTATGCTTCAATGAGTACTTGCTATCTAACCTATATCTGGATGGGGAATTCAGTGCAATATAGATATTAGGAATGGGAAATATTCGTAATTGTAATTCTGTTTTTGGACGACAATTATGTTCAGATTAGGAATATATTTATCTGGAGATGATTATAACACAGAAACAGAGAAAACAGGTTAATTTTTTACCAGAATAGAATTGTATAATAATTGTATAAAAGAGCAATGCTATTCACAAAGCACTGGATAATGCATGTACTTTTGTAAAATGCGACTTGATGACAGACAATATTGAGCTAGATTCTATATTCAGATTAACAGTAGTGCTCATGTTGATACTAACTGGGATTTGTTTAAATGGTACAAAATAATATTAAATTATACGGTGTCACATGGCCAAATCTACTGTAAATTCCTCCAGCTCCACAGCCCCCCGAGATATATGCACTCCTTTAATTCTGCCCCACTTGAGCATCCCTGATTATAATCGCTCAACCATTGGTGGTTGTGCCTTCTGTTGCCTAGGCCCTAAGCTCTGGAATTCCCTACCTAAACCTCTCTGCCTTTCTTTCCTCCTTTAAGACGCTCTTTAAAACCTACCTCTTTGAACAAGCTTTTGGTCATCTGCTCTAATTTCTCCTTCTATGGCTCAGTGTCAACTTCTTTGTCTTAGAATACTCCAGTGAAGCACCCTTGGGACATTTACTATGTTAAAGATGCTATATAAATACAAGTTGTTGTTGTTGTACAGGTTGAACCTCCCTTATCCAAAACTCCCTTATCCAGAACCACCGCTCATCCAGAACCATTCCCGACCATCGGGTGGCACATGCGCAGAACTGTGACATGAACAAATTGAGGTAATTCCTCACTGCTGACTCCCTCAATCACTGGCCTGACCCCACGATCCATTCCTCCACCATCATCTCTCTGCCACACTCCCAGCCCCAAGCCAGCCAGTCCTGATATCCCCTTGCTCAGTACCTGTATCATCCAATTTAACGCGAGCATCCCTCATCCAGAAAAATCCGTTATCCAGAACAGGCTAGGTCCCAAGGGTTCCGGATAATGGAGATTCAACCTGTGTACATAAATCTTTTTCAAGCAGAATGTAATTCTGGCATGTTTCAGGATGTTATTGTTGTGTTCTAACTGGGGCACAAAGAAGTAGAGTCCACTGTAAGCAGCTCCAGTAACTTCAGGGTCATTCCATTGTCCCCAGTTTATATTCTTTTTGTAAGAAGTTTCATTATGTATTCATTGATTTCCCTCTATGTCTCCATACATTACAAACCATACACTGACTTAGATGATGGGCATGTGACAATAACATCGTCCTCTGCAAATATTACTTGGAAGCATCCAGTAAGAGATACGTGAGAATAGACCAGAACGACTTTCGAGCAATGCCCTACCATCTCAGAGCACAGCATTTTGGAATTTTAAAATCCAGTGTCCTCACCCAATATCAGTACATATATATTTCCAGCCAAAGGACTCCTGGCTAACTTTCACCCATGTAATCTAGAGCCAACCGCAGTGTCCCTACTGCCTTTCCTGCTGATACCAGTTAACTCAGCACAGATTAAGGATTGAACCCTGCAGCTTGTTGATCTCCACGACTCAGTACCACAGTGGGTGGTGCATGTCTTCTTCAACTATGAAAGGGACATTAGACCTCTAATACAGCATTAAGTCGCATATAATTCATTGCTCTTGTAACTCAAAATGATTTTCTACAACTGAAACAATGAGCTAACAGTCCTTCACCGCATTTTTAACGTAGTAAAATGTCCCAAGGGCGCTTCACAGGATACCATTTTCCTTTAGACAATCCACTATAGACCCATGCGCAAAAATCATAACTTGATTAATAAGTGACATGATTGCGGAGGAAATAATTTATTTTGACAACAACATTCTGTAAACAAACTAGTATCACAAGTGTGACTGTTCCGAGGTAGACATGCATTTGAATACCTTAGGCCGTCTTATTTGATTAATCTTCTGTAATATCTGAAAGCTGATTTTATAAACGTGTGCTGCCAGTATCAAAGGCAGGATTTCTGGCTCGCTCGCTAGATACATATATCGGGAAATCGCTATTTGATCTGACCACATTTTTCATTCGTAAATGTAGTGGATAATTGTGTTCCTGTGATTAGCTGATATGTCTGGGCATCGGCCACTTGTAAAACTGGCCTGTGGTATCTATGCAAGTGAGGACGGTTAAATATTGTTTCTCTACAATCACTACTTACGCACGTTGTATAAGTGAGTGCACAAAGGTGCAGCAAACCAGGAAAAGAGCACAGCAGATTGTGGAGGGCCTTTGCTCTAAATTGGGGAAAGCCGAGGTATTGCATTTAGTTACATTCACTATTTAGAATGTTATAACTTGTAACATAAGTTACATAAAGCTTAAAAGGTTCCCAATGATACTTGTGGTACATGTGTGCTGGATGTGGCAACTCCTGGATGGTTCGAATATCCGGGGCAATACACTTGCCGCACTCTTCCAGTTGCATTCCCTCAAGCACAAAGTTACTGAAATAACAACAGAAAACGCTGGACATATTCAGCAGGTCGATGAGCTTTGGACCTGAAACGTTAACTCTGTTTCACTCTCCCCAGATGCCGCCTGACCTGCCGAGTATTTTCAACATTTTCAGTTTGCGGAACAGCAAGGGACGTACTGATACATATTTTGATTCGTTTTTCAAGGAAGGAAAGAAAGAAGAAAGACTTGCATTTATCCATCATCATAGGCGGTCCCTCGAACGAGGATGACTTGCTTCCACGATGTTTCAATGAAGGACCCGATGTTCCAGTCCTGAACTCCAGGGGTGGAAGATGCCTGTGCATGGATTTTTTTTAACGTGTGGTGACGGTTGCACATCAGCCACCACACGGGCTTGACAGAGCTTGGCCTTTATCCAGTGGCAAGGATTAAACAAGACGACTGGAGACCTGCTCTGCTGCACGGACCAAGTGCGCACACATATCGCAGTGTGGGCTGGCCGTGCTGCCCCTGGGCCCTGGGCTCTTCTGGGCACTTCTGGGCCCAGTACCCTCATTTTCCGCACCTCCGCCACGATCTCTCGCCGCTACTCCGCCATAAACATTCACCACATCTCGCCACAAACACTCGCCGCTCATCCGCCCCGACCTTCCCACTCCTCTGTACCTGGACCCTGCCGATGTTCCTGCCCACGGTCCACAATGGCAACCAGGGTTTTGATGCGGTCACCCAGTCGCCCATCTCAAAAACGTCACACACTTGGAGCAGCACGCGCTGGAGGTTAAAGTGGTACGCCACTCCAGCTCTTTTACTTCCCGACCTGCGGAGCTGTTCTCTCGCAGGTCAGGGGGGCCACAATGTTACAGGGCCCGCTGCTCCAGTTCTTTACAGTCAATTAAGTACTTTTGGAGTGCAGTTACTGTTGTAATGTAAAGGCCACAGGTGCAGGCAATTGAGAATGTGCATTAAAACCACACGAGACAGTTTTTGGAATGTCACAACGTAAAATCTTTTTCAAACTGATTGGTTGGCATGTGTGGTCAGCGGCGAAGCAGCAGTGATCACCGCTGACCACCAAGAAAACTGCCCACACAGATCTCACGATTTCTGTGAGGAAAAGTTGACGTTGATTTGATTGTAGCACTGTCAGAAGGGTATCCCCAGCACGATGCAGCAGTGCCAATCACATTGAAGAATTCTCACAGACAGCAAACCATGAAATAAAAAGGACAGATTCAATTCACTTTTAAATATTTAACCGAGAGCAAAACATAGATTGGGCCATACACATGGGGTTAAGGTAGAAACTGAAATATCATCAACATATTTTTTTAAATAAAAGATTTTTTAAATTATTCTAACAATTGTGTTCTTTTTTATCATAATGGAGAAATGTGACATTCCACAATTATAAAATGTGTTTTTCAGGACTAGAACAGTTGTTCAGCAGTCAATACACCATTAAATCCCCAGTTACACCTATTCCACAAGGCTTAACTTTTAATGTGGTCTTTAACAGCGCAATTAGATCGCAAAAGCTTAAGTTTTCGTGCGAGCAGCAAGGATTCCGGGGACGTCGGAGACCTACAAAAGGCCCAACGTGTCGGAGAGGCGGGAGTGCGAGCAGCGGGGAGTCCGGGGATGTCAGAAGCCTACAAAAGACCCAACGTGTCGGAGAGGCGGGAGTGCGAGCAGCGGGGAGTCCGGGGATGTCAGAAGCCTACAAAAGGCCCAACGTGTCGGAGAGGCGGGAGTGCGAGCAGCAGAGAGTCGGGGATGTCGGAGGCCGACAAAAGGCCCAATGCGAGGGAGAGGGGGGAGTGCGAGCAGCAGGGATACCGGGGACGTCGGAGGCCTACAGGCGTAGCTGCAGCAGGGAGGCAAAAAGCAGAAGAAAGAAATCGAAAGGTGACGTCACAGCCAAGGGGGTAAGTGATTGGCTGGTGATTGGTAAGTAGTTTTTCTTTTTCTTTTCTATATCAGTAAGTAACATTTAGCATTGTTGTTGCCAATTTAAGTTAATCTAAGGGTTAAGACATGGCAGGAGAGCACGGACAAGTGTTATGTTCCTCCTGTACTATGTGGGAAGTCAGGGACGCTTCCGGTGTCCCTGACGACTACGTGTGTGGGAAGTGCATCCGCCTCCAGCTCCTGATGGACCGCATTGCGGCACTGGAGCTGCGGGTGGATTCACTCTGGAGCATGCACAATGCTGAGAATGACGTGAATAGTACGTTTAGCGAGTTGGTCTCACCGCAGGTAAATGGTACACAACCAGATAGTAAGTGGGTGAGCAACAGGAAAAGCTGTGGAAGGAAGGTAGTGCAGGGGTCCCCTGCAGTCATCCCCCTGCAAAACAGATACACCGCTTTGGGTACTGTTGAGGGGGATGACTCATCAGGGGAGGGCAGCAGCAGCCAAGTTCATTGCACCGTGGCTGGCTCTGCTGCACAGGAGGACAGGAAAAACAGTGGGAGAGATATAGTGATAGGGGATTCGATTGTAAGGGGAATAGGCGTTTCTGCGGCCGCAATCGAGACTCCAGGATGGTATGTTGCCTCCCTGGTGCAAGGGTCAAGGATGTCTCGGAGCGGGTGCAGGATATTCTGAAAAGGGAGGGTGAACAGCCAGTTGTCGTGGTGCACATAGGTACCAATGATATAGATAAAAAACAGGATGTGCTCCTACGTGATGAATTTAGGGAGCTAGGTGCAAAATTAAAAAGTAGGACCTCAAAAGTAGTAATCTCAGGATTGCTACCAGTGCCATGTGCTAGTCAGAGTAGGAATCGCAGGATAGCTCAGATGAATATGTGGCTTGAGGACTGATGCAACAGGGAGGGATTCAAATTCCTGGGACATTGGAACCAGTTCTGGGGGAGGTGGGACCAGTACAAACCAGACAGTCTGCACCTGGGCAGGATCAGAACCAATGTCCTGGGGGGAGTGTTTGCTAGTGCTGTTGAGGAGGAGTTAAACTAACATGGCAGGGGGATGGGAACCTATGCAGGGAGACAGAGGGAAATAAAATGGAGGCAGAAGCAAAAGATAGAAAGGAGAAAAGTTAAAGTGGAAGGCAGAGAAACCCAAGGCAAAAATCAAAAAGGGCCACATTACAGCAAAATTCTAAAGGGGCGAAGTGTTTTAAAAAGACAAGCCTGTGCCTCAATGCGAGGAGTATTCAGAATAAGGTGGACGAATTAACTGCACAGACAGCAATTAACGGATATGATATAATTGGGATTACGGAGACATGGTTGCAAGGTGACCAAGGCTGGGAACTCAACATCCAGGGGTATTCAACATTTAGGAAGGATAGGCAGAGAGGAAAAGGAGGCGGGGTGGCGTTGCTGGTTAAAGAGGAAATTAATGCAATAGTAAGGAGGGACATTAGCCTGGATGATGTGAAATTGGTATGGTTGGAGCTGTGGAATACCAAAGAGCAGAAAACGCTAGTGGCAGTTGTGTACAGACCACCAAACAGTAGTAGTGAGGTTGGGGACAGCATCAAACAAGAAATAAGGGATGTATGCAATAAAGGTACAGCAGTTAACATGAGCGACTTTAATCTACATATTGATTGGGCTAACCAAACTGGTAGTAAAGCGGTGGAGGAGGATTTCCTGGAGTGTATTAGGGATGGTTTTCTCGACCAATATGTCGAGGAACCAACTAGAGAGCTGGCCATGCTAGACTGGGTGATGTGTAATGAGAAGGGACTAATTAGCAATCTTGTTGTGCGAGGCCCCTTGGGGAAGAGTGACCATAATATGGTAGAATTCTTTATTAAGGTGGAGAGTGACACAGTTAATTCGGAAACTAGGGTCCTGAACTTAAGGAAAGGTAACTTCGATGGCATGAGGCGTGAATTGGCTAGAATAGACTGGCAAAGGATACTTAAAGGGTTGACGGTGGATAAGCAATGGCAAACATTTAAAGATCACATGGATGAACTTCAACAATTGTACATCTCTGTCTGGAGTAAAAATAAAACAGGAAAGGTGGCTGAACCGTGGCTAACAAGGGAAATTAAGGATAGTGTTAAAACCAATGAAGAGGCATGTAAATAGGCTAGAAAAAGTAATAAACCTGAGGACTGGGAGAAATTTAGAATTCAACAGAGGAGGACTAAGGGTTTAATTTAGAGGGGGAAAATTGAGTATGAGAGGAAGCTTGCAGGGAGCATAAAAACTGACTGCAACAACTTCTATAAATATGTGAAGAGAAAAAGATTAGTGAAGACAAATGTAGGTCCCTTGCAGTCGGATTCAGGTGAATTTATAATGGGGAACAAAGAAATGGTAGACCAATTGAACAAATACTTCGGTTCTGTCTTCACGAAGGAAGACACGAATAACCTTCCAAATGTACTAGGGGACAGTGGGTCTAGTGAGAAAGAGGAACTAAGGATATCCTTATTAGGTGGGAAAATTGTGTTCGGGAAATTGATGGGATTAAAGGCTGATAAATCCCCGGGGCCTGATAGTCTGCATCCCAGAGTACTTAAGGAAGTGGCCCTAGAAATAGTGGATGCATTGGTGATCATTTTCCAACAGTTTAGCGACTCTGGATCAGTTTCAATGGACTGGAGGGTATCTAATGTAACATCACTTTTTAAAAAAGGAGGGAGAGAGAAAACGGGTAATTATAGACCAGTTAGCCTGACATCAGTAGTGGGGAAAATGTTGGAATCAATCATTAAGGATGAAATAGCAGTGCATTTGGAAAGCAGTGACAAGATCGGTCCAAGTCAGCATGGAATTATGAAATGGAAATCATGCTTGACGAATCTTCTAAAATTTTTTGAGGATGTAACAAGCAGAGTGGGCAAGGGAGAACCAGTGGATGTGGTGTATTTTGACTTTCAAAAGGCTTTTGACAAGGTCCCACACAAGAGATTGGTGTGCAAAGTCAAAGCACATGGTATTGGGGATAATGTACTGACGTGGATAGAGAACTGGTTGGCAGACAGGAAGCAGAGAGTCTGGATAAACGGGTCCTTTTCAGAATGGCAGGCAGTGACTAGTGGAATGCCGCAGGGCTCAGTGCTGAGGTCCCAGCTCTTTTCAATATACATTAACGATTTGGATGAAGGAATTGAGTGTAATATCTCCAAGTTTGCAGATGACACTAAACTGGGTGGCGGTGTGAGCTGTAAGGGGGACCCTAAGAGGCTGCAGGGTGACTTGGACAGGCTAGGTGAATGGGCAAATGCATGGCAGATGCAGTATAATGTGGATAAATGTGAGGTTATCCATTTTGGTGGCAAAAACACAAAGGCAGAATATTATCTGAATGGTGGCAGATTAGAAAAAGAGGAGGTGCAACAAGACTTGGGTGTCATGGTTCATCAGTCATTGAAGGTTGGCATGCAGGTACAACAGGCGGTGAAGAAGGCAAATGGTATGTTGGCCTTCATAGCTAGGGGATTTGAGTATAGGAGCAGGGAGGTCTTACTGCAGTTGTACAGGGCCTTAGTGAAGCCTCACCTGGAATACTGTGTTCAGTTTTGGTCTCCTAATCTGAGGAAGGACGTTCTTGCTATTGAGGGAGTGCAGCGAAGGTTCACCAGACTAATTCCAGGAATGGCTGGACTGTCATATAAGGAGAGACTGGATCAACTGGGCCTTTATTCAATGGAGTTTAGAAGGATGAGAGGGGATCTCATAGAAACGTATAAGATTCTGACGGGACTGGACAGGTTAGATGCGGGAAGACTGTTCCCGATGTTGGGGAAGTCCAGAACCAGGGAACATAGTCTTAGGATAAGGGGTAGGCCATTTAGGACTTAGATGAGGAGAAACTTCTTCACTCAGAGAGTTGTTAACCTGTGGAATTCCCTGCCGCAGAGAGTTGTTGATGCCAGTTCATTGGATATATTCAAGAGGGAGTTAGATTTGGCCCTTATGGCTAAGGGGATCAAGGGGTATGGAGAGAAAGCAGGAAAGGGGTACTGAGGGAATGATCAGCCATGCTCTTATTGAATGGCGGTGCAGGCTTGAAGGGCCGAATGGCCTACTCCTGCACCTATTTTCTATGTTTCTATGTTTCTATGTCAGTTCAACTGATTCCAATAATTTCCACTATGGGGAGCCCGCGTTTAGATGCGCATGCGCTAAATCCTGAAGTTACAGTCAGTTTCAAAGGGGTAATGAAAGTGAACGGGCCATTAGCTAGGATGACTAGGTACATTAAACAATTTGTCATCTCATCTCTAATGGCCAACAAATATTCACATCCTACATTACAACAGTGACTACACTTCGAAAGTACTGTAAAACACTTTGTGGGGTTCTAAGGCTGTGAAAGGCATTGTATAAATGCAAGTGCTTTCCTTTTCTTTTGGCCAGAGCTGGAAACTAAAAATGAAGGAGGTTGGGTCTTGCAGTTAGAAACTATCTAGATAGAAAGGCATGCAAAGAACAAGTCAGTCAGTCCACGAAAGTGACAGTGTATATGCTTCATTATTTTTTGTTGGAGGAGACAAGTTAGATTGAGTTTGTTGATGGAATTTGCTTTGACTGTCACTTTATATGTTCACTTACTGTCTGTGAAATAAAGCAGCTCAACAATTCATATCTGGCTTTGTTTCACCGAATGTTTCAGTCTGCCTTCAAAAAGATTGGCAAAGCGCCAGTGGGAGCAAGTACAAAAGACACACACCTGGAATTTTGTGGGGTTTTCTAATTTGTTACCATACTTTCAGTGCAAGAACAGCAGAAACTCCAGACAAAATAAGTAAATAAGCCTTTTCTCTGTATTTCACAGTGGGGGTTCAGGAGAACCCCAATGGAAATTCTATCCTATAATATCCAGTTCAGATCAGAAGCGGATCCTATTGTTACACCACAGCTTTATAACTATCATACAATTAGATAATGGGCATTATGGACACACTTATGAGAAGCAATTACAGTTGAACTGATTTCAGAATTAAAATGGTTTATAACTAACATGGTTGTCAGAATGACATCCAATCACATTTCTAAACAGTGTTGGGCTGCAAGTACAAAATCAAGATGTAGTGACGATTAGTCACAATTATAAGCCATAGATTATACAACCAAGTCATTACTTCCTCAAGAAAATTAGCTAAACATAACAAATCATATCCACAGTACTGCATTAATGTTGATCTATAAACAGAATATTGATGTAAGTGATAAAATTACATGTTGCTACAAACAAAGCCATTAAGTCATGTATCAGATTAACTGGTATAGTATATTTAGTTTGTGTTAGATAAGCAATTTGGTTTCATCACCATAATTTCCAGCTAGGGTAGGGTTTTTCTTTGCAACTAATAACACCTAAATCATATAAAAAGAAAAAGTAGCCATATCCATTTAAATCAATGGCCCAGAATTTGCGGTTATCATGATAGCAAAACTGGCAGGGTTCGGCGGCATTACTGTGTTCGCACATATGTAGTTAACTGTGGAAATCCCGAAGTTTCTGTCAGTGATACCCTGCTCCTCCACAGGGTGCGCTGTTGTAGTCCTCGCAGTTGCAATCAACAGTTAATTAACGTGAACTTCAGCTTTTTACACTCTAATCTCACTGTAAAAACCCTTTAAAAAGGTAAGCCTTGTTTAATGAGAGGTATCTGTTTCTTTAATGACATACTAAGTCATAATTACTGCTGAACAACATCTGTGGCCCTGAAAAACAAATTTTATATGTGCAGTCTCATTTTCTACATTATGTGATAAAATAATCCATGATTTTTAAAATAATTTAAAAGAATTAAGTTTGTTTTTGATATTTCAGCTTTTATCTTAATCCCATGAGCATGTCCCAATATTTATTTCATTCTCTGTAAAATTATTATAAAGTGAAAGATAATCAGTGCTTTTTACTTCCTGGTTTGCTGTCTGTGAGAATTCTTCAATGTGATTGTCTGCTTAGCCTGCTTGATGACATCACCATAATAGGATACTGGAGATCCCCTATAGGTGACGCCAGAATGAAATTAACGTCAGGAAAAATGAAATCCACGCCACAGAGATCATTAGATCTTTGTGGGCAGCTTTCTTTGAGGTCAACAGCAAGCACCGTCACTTCGCAAACTCCGGGCCATTATATTTTATACAGTATTATTATTTACAGTATCGACTATGCACTCCACACCCTGCTACACCCACTTGTAGATGGAAACTGCCTGCTCCCTTTCCAGGGCCACCCTGGCGTGGGCATAGCCGCGGAAGAGAGGCAGGCAGCCAGAGTGACCACCCCCATGAGTGCTAGGGTAGGGTTAATGTTTAAGTGTCCTGACACATTTATAAAAGATAGCCTTGTTTTTTGTTTCATTGTTGTAGGGCTAGCTGACTAATAATAAGAAATAGGAGCAGAAGTAGGCCATTTGGCCCCTCGAGTCTGCTCCGCCATTTAATAAGATCATGGCTGATCTGATCTTGGGCTCAGCTCCACTTCCCTGCCCGCTCCCCATAACCCTTCACTCCCTTATCGTTCAAAAATATGTCTACCTCCACCTTAAATATATTCAATGACCCAGCCTCCACAGTTCTCTGGGGCAGAGAATTCCACAGATATATGACCCTTTGAGAGAAGAAATTCTTCCTCATCTCCGTTTTAAATGGGCGACCTCTAATTCTTAAACTATGTCCCCCACGAGTGGAAATAGCCTCTCTGCATCCACCTTGTTGAGCCCCCTCAGTATCTTATATGTTTCAATAAGATTACCTCTCATTCTTCTAAACTCCAATGAGTATAGATCCAACCTGTTCAACCTTTCTTCATAATCAACCCCTTCATCTCAGTAATCAACCTAGTGAACCTTCTCTGAACTGCCTCCAATGCAAGTATATCCCTCCTTAAATACTGAGACCAAAACTGTACGCAGTACTCTAGGTGGGGGCTCACCAATACCCTGTACAGTTGTAGCAGGATTTCTCTGCTTTTATATTCTATCCCCCTTGCAATAATGACCATCATTCCATTTGCCTTCCTGAGTATTCGCTGTACCTGCATACTAACGTTTTGTGTTTCATACACAATGACCCCCAGGTCTCTCTGCACTGCAGCATTTTGTAATCTCTCTCCATATAAATAATAATGTTATTTTTATTTTTCCTGCCATAGTGAATAACCTCACATTTTCCTACATTATACTCCATCTGCCAAATGTTTGCCCATTCACTTAGCCTGTCTTTATCCCTTTGCAGATTCTTTGAGTCCTCCTCACAATTTGCTTTCCCACCGATCTTTGTATCATCAGCAAACCTGGCTACATTACACTCGGTCCCTTTATCCATGTCATTAATATAGATTGTAAAAAGTTGAGGTCCCAACACCAATCCCTGCAGCACCCCATTAGTTACCGTTTACCAACCGGAAAATTACCCCTTTATCCCGACTCTCTGTTTTCTGTTAGTTAGCCAATCGTCTATCCATGCTAATATATCACCCCAACCCCATGAACTTTTATCTTGTACAGTAACCTTTGATGTGGCACTTTATCAAGTGCCTTCGGGAAATCCAAATACACCACATCCACTGGTTCTCCCTTATCCACACTGCTCGTTACATCCTCAAAGAACTCCAGAAATTTTGTCAAACATGATTTCCCTTTTATACAACCGTGCTGACTCAGCTTGACAGCATTATGATATTCCAAATGTCCTGCTACTGCTTCCTTAATAATGGACTCCAGCATTTTCCCAACAACAGATGTTAGGCTAACTGGTCTATAGTTTCCCACTTTCTGTCTCTCTCGTTTTTTTAAATAGGGGCATTATAATAATGCTAACTAAACACCTATAGGAGTTAACTGACTGTACTTGATGTTAACCAGATAAATATATATAGAATCTAGACTATACCAGGGTACAGAGTAGTCTGGACGTGTGAGTCATAAGAGTAAAGAGCTTTAATTTTGAACTGGAGACCTAGGAGAGTTTGTATAATTCCCTTCCTTGCTGGCATTACGGTTGCTATGACAATTCTTATTTTGCTGCGTTATTTTCTGACCTGGGCAGGCAGGTCAGTCCAATAGAGTCCAGTAAGTGAGAAAGCAGCAAAGTGGTGAAATTGTAGCCTTTTCAAAGTAGCTGAATGCTTGTTCTCTCCTGTGAGTTGTGAAGAGGTCAGTGAAATCTTGGAATGTGAGAATCACAAGCTGAAAGCAATAGTTCCCAGCAGCAGTTCAAAACTGCAGTATAGACATTGAGGATGTACTTGACTTTCTTCTGGTGACAGTCAATATGTGAGCAGCACAGGAAGTGAAACAGTCTGAACAGGAGAAAATCGGCGACCTTTCCAGTGTAACGTTGCTGTATATTTGGCAGGAGTTTGTTGGGCTCTGACTTTCCCCACCTGCGACTTGGCTGCACCCCAAAGATTTTTAAACTTTGTAAGTATTTTTTTGCCTTCCTTTATGAAGGGGCCGTCATCCCATGCCACATTTTGTGGCCTCCCATCCCATGATGGATGCCTGAAATGTGTTCCTAATTGTGTGGATGCTAGCCTGGATTATTAAAAGTACAGAACCTATCCCTGACCCTGAAAAATCCACTGGGTCAGCAATGGAGGTTCCCAACAGGCACATCCTGGCACTTACACTGGGATGTTGCCTCCACAGATTTTTGGCCTGGAGGTGTTCAAGTGGCAGGAGCAGTAAGAACTGAAGTAAATTGAAGAACTGCATGGCTTAATTTGTCTTGTGTAAATACAATCTCTGCTATCTAAACATCTCCTGTTTTTCTCTTACATACATTACAGGTTATTGCACAGCTTTTCTTTTCATTCCCCTTTTCCTTTGTGCTGATTCTATTTAAATGTTGTTTGTTTTTCATTTTTTCAGTTCTGATAAAACATTAACTTGCTTGTTCTCGTTGCAGGTGTGACTGATCTACTATGTGTTTCCAGCATTTTGTTTTGATTTGAAATGGTGTGTTCTTTTCCTAAGTTTTAAAACGGAGGACCAGAGAATAACTGACTATAAGAATTTTTTTTTGATCAAAGATTAATTAAGATGAGGTTGGTAGTTAGTTTCTATTTGTGTAATAATGTTAATAAATTAGAATTTTAACACCATGATCTTTTTAAGGGTCGTCCATACATCATTGTATTGCTGTGGCTGGTAAATGGAATTTCGTAGATATTTAGAATGCACTGAGGCTATAGCCATTTAATAATGTGTATTTCATAACATATTTTAATCTTGAAGAATTATTAGGCATTTATTGTCAAAATAATACTTTACTTTGATATTTGGTTTAATCAACAACAACTTGCATTTATATAGTGCTTATAACATAATAAGATGTCCCAAGGTACTTCACAGGTGTGTTGCCAGACAAAATTTGACACCACATAAGGAGATATTAAGACAGGTGACAAAAAGCTTGGTCAAAGAGATACATTTTAAGGAGCATCTTACAATAGGAGAGGTAGAGAGGCGGAGAGATTTAAGGAGTGAATTCCAGAGATTGGGGCCTAGACAGCTGAAGGCACAGCTGCCAAAGTTGGAGTGAAGAAAATTGGTGATGCACAAGAGGCGAGAATTGGAGGAACACAGAGCTCTCGGAGGGTTATAGGGTTGCAGGTTAGAGATAGGGAGTGTCAAGGCCATAAAAAACAATTGAACACATGGATGAGAATATTCACCCAGATTTTGTGGTAAAAATAACAGTGAGGTTATCAGCGCTCACTATTATTAAAGATTAAATCAGACAGCAACTTCCGACGACCGCATATGCGCAGTTAAACGTGGAAATCAGGAAGTTGCTGACTGAATTGCCCTGCTGCTCCAGAAGCTGAGCTATACCAGTAGCTCACTGAGAGACTCGGCATTGAAATATATGAAATGGCATGAAGTTACCCATTGGACACCCACCCAACTCGCTAGAAAAAGTTAAGGCTTATCCATTCTAGTGTAAATGGATATTTAATGGTGTTATAAGTCTTAATTACTGCCAAACAACCTCTCTGGCACTGAAAATTAACTTTTACAAGCACAGAGTTTCATTCCTTCAGATTTTAATTATTGTTGGAGTTTTAAAAGAATGGAAATAATTTTTTGTAACTTTTTCTTTCTGTCTCTTTTATCTCTCTCTTAATCCCACCTTTCTTTTGTGCTCTTTATTTTGCATTGAAATAAATATTCTAACTAACGTTACATTAAAATGGTGACTACATTTCAAAAGTACTTCATTGGCTGTAAAGCATTTGGAATATCCAGTGGTCGTGAAAGGCGCTATATAAATGCAAGTCTTTTTTCTTTTTTACTGTTTGTCTACTGGTACTGTTGAGGGGGATGACTCACCAGGGGAGGGGAGCAGCAGCCAAGTTCATGGCACCATGGGTGGCTCTGTTGCACAGGAGGCAGGAAAAAGAGTGGGAGAGCTATAGTGATAGGGGATTCAATTGTAAGGGGAATAGATCGACATTTCTGTGGCCACAACCGAGACTCCAGGATGGTATGTTGCCTCCCTGGTGCAAGGGTCAAAGATGTCTTGGAGCGGGTGCAGGGCATTCTGAAAAGGGAGGGTGAACAGCCAGTTGTTGTGGTGCATACAGATACCGACGATATAGGTAAAAAAAAGGGATGAGGTCCTACAAGATGAATTTAGGGAGCTAGGAGCTAAATTAAGAAGTAGGACCTCAAAAGTAGTATTCTCAGGATTGCTACCAGTGCCACGTGCTAGTCAGAATAGGAATCGCAGGATAGATCAGATGAATACGTGGTTTGAGGAGTGGTGCAGCAGGGAGGAATTCAAATTCCTGGGACATTGGAACCAGTTCTAGGGGAGGTGGGACCAGTACAAACCGGATGGTCTACACCTGGGCAGGACCGGAACCATGTCCTAGGGGGAGTGTTTGCCAGTCCTGTTGGGGAGGAGTTAAACTAATACGGCAGGGGGATGGGAACCTATGCAGGGAGACAGAGGGAAACAGAATGGGGGCTGAAGCAAAATATAGAAATAAGAAAAGTAAAAGTGGAGGGCAGAGAAACCCAAGGCAAAAAGCAAAAAGGGCCACATTACAGCCAAATTCTAAAGGCGCAAAGTGTGTAAGAAAGACAAGCCTGAAAACTCTGTGCCTCAATGCAAGGAGTATTCGGAATAAGGTGGACGAATTAACTGCGCAGATAGCAGTTAATGGGTATTATGTAATTGGCATCATGGAGACATGGCTCCATGGTGACCAAGGCTGGGAACTCAACATCCAGGGATATTCAACATTTAGGAAGGATAGACAGAAAGGAAAAGGAGGCAGGGTGGCATTGCTGGTTAAAGAGAAATTAATACAATAGTAAGAAAGGACATTAGCATGGATGATGTGGAATCGGTATGGATGGAGCTGCGGAATACCAAGGGGTAGAAAATGCTAGTGGGAGTTGTGTACAGACCACCAAACAGTAGTAGTAAGGTTGGGGACAGCATCAAACAAGAAATAAGGGATGTATGCAATAAAGGTATGGCAGTTATCATGGGTGACTTTAATCTACATATTGATTGGGCTAACCAAACTGGTAGCAATGCGGTGGAGGAGGATTTCCTGAAGTGTATTAGGGATGGTTTTCGAGACCAATATGTCGAGGAACCAATCAGGGAGCTGGCCACCCTAGTCTGGGTGATGTGTAATGAGAAAGGACTAATTAGCAATCTTGTTGTGCGAGACCGCTTGGGGAAGAGTGACCATAACATGATAGAATTCTTTATTAGGATGGAGAGTGACACAGTTAATCCAGAAACTAGGGTCCTGAACTTAAGGAAAGGTAACTTCGATGGTTTGAGGCGTGAATTGGCTAAAATAGACGGCAAAGGATACTTAAAGGGTTGACGGTGGATGGGCAATGGCAAACATTTAAAGATCACATGGAAGAACTTCAGCAATTGTACATCCCTGTCTGGAGTAAAAATAAAACAGGGAAGGTGGCTCAACCGTGGCTAACAAGGGAAATTAAGGATAGTGTTAAATCCAAGGAAGAGGCATATAAATTGGCCAGAAAAAGCAGCAAACCTGAGGACTGGGAGAAATTTAGAATTCAGCAGAGGAGGACAAAGGGTATAATTAAGAGGGGGGAAATAGAGTACGAAAGGAAGCTTGCCAGGAACATAAAAACTGACTGCAAAAGCTTCTATAGATATGTGAAGAGAAAAAGATTAGTGAAGACAAACATAGGTCCCTTGCAGTCAGATTCAGCTGAATTTATAATGGAGAACAAGGAAATGGCAGACCAATTGAACAAATACTTTGGTTCTGTCTTCACGAAGGAAGACACAAATAACCTTCCAAATGTACTAGGGGGACCAAGGGTCTAGTGAGAAGGAGGAACTGAAGGATATCCTTATTAGGCGGGAAATTGTGTTTGGGAAATTGATGGGATTGAAGTCCGATAAATCCCCGGAGCCTGATAGTCCACATCCCAGAGTACTTAAGGAAGTGGCCCTAGAAATAGTGGATGCATTGGTGTTCATTTTCCAACAGTCTATCGACTCTGGATCAGTTCCTACGGACTGGACGGTAGCTAATGTAACAACACTTTTTAAAAAGGGAGGGAGAGAGAAAGCGGGTAATTATAGACCGGTTAGCCTGACATCAGTGGTGGGGAAAATGTTGGAATCAATTATTAAGGATGATATCGCAGCGCATTTGGAAAGCAGTGACAGGATCGGTCCAAGTTAGCATGGATTTATGAAGGGGAAATCATGCTTGACAAATCTACTGGAATTTTTTGAGGATGTAACTAGTAGAGTGGACAAGGGAGAACCAGTGAATGTCATGTATTTGGACTTTCAAAAGGCCTTTGACAAGGTCCCACACAAGTGATTGGTGCGCAAAATTAAAGCTCATGGTATTGGGGGTAATGTACTGACCTGGATAGAGAACTGGTTGGCAGACAGGAAGCAGAGAGTCGGGATAAACGGGTCCTTTTCAGAATGGCAGGCAGTGACTAGTGGAGTGCCGCAGGGCTCAGTGCTGGGACCCCAGCTCTTTATAATATACATTAGTGATTTGGATGAAGGAATTGAGTGTAATATCTCCAAGTTTGCAGATGACACTAAACTGGGTGGCGGTGTGAGCTGTGAGGGGGACGCTAAGAGGCTGCAGGGTGACTTAGACAGGTTAGGTGAGTGAGCAAATGCATGGCAGATAAATGTGAGGTTATCCACTTTGGGGGCAAAAACGCGAAGACAGAATATTATCTGAATGGCGGCAGATTAGGAAAAGGGAAGGTGGAACGAGACCTGAGTGTCATGGTTCATCAGTCATTGAAAGTTGACATACAGGTACAGCAGGCGGTAAAGAAGGCAAATCGTATGTTGGCCTTTGTTGGAGTGGATTTTTGGACATTGCAAAGCATGATGGGGTAAGCCAACTATCTGCCTTTTCACTAAATGAACTTTGTACCAAGATGCTTCATGAACTCTGCAGCAACAAGTGACTCATGGCCAGGTGCAGGCCATTGTTTCATAGAAAGCTTTGCAACAGAATAACTAACCACAAAAGAAGATACAGAGGAAGGGCCCCCAAACTCGCGCCATGCTATCAGGTTTCACTAGGACTAAAAAGTTCAATGTGATTGGTTATATGTAAATGAATTGCGTTGCCATATGGATTGATTGGTTGTATGTAAATGAATTGCGTTGCCATATGGATTGATTGGTTGTATGTAAATGAATTTAAATGATTGTATTCCGCCCTCTGTAAACTGCTTATAACCCCGCGGCACCAGGCACTCGGGGAGAAGGTGCTTCGCAGATCGCGGGATCTCAACTCTTCTCCCAGAGCTCTGTTAGCAATAAAGTTGTCTCTCTTACCTTACCAGAGTCTATGTGAATTTATTTTCACTTACACCTTCATAGCTAGGGGATTTGAGTATAGGTGCAGGGAGGTCTTACTGCAGTTGTACAAAGCCTTGGTGAGGCCTCACCTGGAATATTGTGTTCAATTTTGGTCTCCTAATCTGAGGAAGGACATTCTTGCTCTTGAGGGAGTGCAGCAAAGGTTCACCAGACTGATTCCCGGGATGGCCGGACTGACATATGAGGAGAAACTGGATCAACTGGGCCTTTATACATTGGAGTTTAGAAGGATGAGAGGGGATCTCATAGAAACATACAAGATTTTGATGAGACAGGCCAGGTTAGATGCCAGTAGATTGTTCCCGATGTTGGGGAAGTCCAGAACCAGGGGACACAGTCTTAGGATAAGGGGTAGGCCATTTAGGACTGAGATGAGGAGAAACTTCTTCACTCAGAGAGTTGTTAACCTGTGGAATTCATTGCCGCAGAGAGTTGTTGATGCCAGTTCGTTGGATATATTCAAGAGGGAGTTAGATATGGCCCTTATGGCTAATGAGATCAAGGGATATGGAGAGAAAGCAGGAAAGGGGTACTGAGGGAATGATCAGCCATGATCTTATCGAATGGTGGTGCCAGCTCGAAGCGCCGAATGGCCTACTCCTGCACCTATTTTCTATGTTTCTATGTCCCAATAAGAATTCTTCAATCTGATTGGTTAAGGCGATACATAGTTTCGTGCCCTGTTCACACAGATCCCCTGAACCTAAACTGATTTCTTATTACCGCAACTTCCAGTGCAAAAGCACATAGAAAGTCTATCGGCAAGTGTAAGTGTAATGAACGGCTAGTACCATTGATTCGCCGCTGAAGGCATAATCTGGGCCATTGAATTTGAGGTGTTGCTGGACCGGGAGCCAAAGTAGGTCAATGAGCACAGCACACAGGGCTCGGGGGGAAGGAAGGAGGACCATAGGAGTATGTTTGAGTTTGTGTGTATGTATTGGCACATGCGGCGGAGCCTGATCTCCAGTTATCTTGGATCCCCTTGCCACTGGACCAAGCCCGTGTAGTGGCTGGTGTGCAACGGCCACCCCACAGCAAAAGAATTCACGCACAGACATCTTCCACTGATTAAAATGAGTTCATCAGTCACCTGAGTATTCATTTTTAGTGTGGAAGCAAGTCATCTTCGACCCCGAGGAACTGCCTATGATGATGATGACAGGGCTCCTTAATGAATCAAGCTTCATTAAGCCTACATAAGTCACTGCACTTAAAAGTAATTCATAGTACATAAAGCACTTTGAGAGATGTGATAAGGTGCTTTAATAATGCAAATCTTTCATTTTTGATTTACATATTTAACTTCAAAGGTAAGTGACTTTACACAAGTCTATCTGCAGTTCATTCTAAAAGTAAGCTTGTCAGAAGGGTACACAGGGCAGGATTTTAAGGCCAGAAGCAGACTGGGGGTAGGGATCCGAGGTGGTCGGGAAACCCGGGAGGCCGGATTTCCTACAGGCCTTGATTTGCATGGGATGGCCTCGGTTTCCCACCTGCAACCAGCCAGATTGAGAGGCTGGCTGGCTGCGGACGTGTAGGCCTGTGGCACTAGGCCGCACAGAGGAGAGAGGAAGGGTTTGCATGGGGACGGGGACGGGGACGTTTAAAGGATCGGGTGCGGCGGTGTCGGACAGAGGATCGGGGGTCGGGCCGGGCTGTTCAAAGGATCAGGTGGTGGGCGGGGGAGGGCATTGGCAGAAGATTGGGTGGGAGAGATATCGAGGCTGGATGATTGGGGGTGAAGGTCAAGGCAAGATCGGGGCCAGCCTCCAGATGACAGAGGTTGCGGTGGGTGAAGGGAGTATTGTGGCCGGCCACTGCAGGATCGTGGCAGGCTGATGGATGGCCGGCCTCATCATAATCGGTGGTGGGGGTGGGGGGACTCCTGGGAGGGGGGGGGGGTGATCGGCGACCTCGTGGGTGGGGGGCTCTCCGATTGCTGGGAGTGGACTACATAGCGTTGCTAAATCCATGAGGTAGGTATAAAGACACACCTCTTGGATCCAGCAGACCCCGCCTTTAACTGCTGGGTTTTATGAAATATGTAAAACCCGTCCACATGCAGTTAAAAACACAATGGAGGTTAAAAAAGAGGCTTCCAACCTCATTATAATATTTAAATTGACATCCCGCCTCTTTGGAGAGGGTTGGTCGCCCACCTCCTTCCTCCCTCCCTTCCCGCCTCCGTTATAACTGGAAATGTGCGGGATGACAGCGGGTTCATGTCAGAATCCGATTTTTAACAACTTAACTACACCCACACTCCAAACCCATCCCTTTTTTTTAGGTTAAAAACCCCCCCCCCCATTCTGTTTCATATTGATGTTACACATATTAACTTAAGGAATTGAAATACATTGCAGAAGAAGAGTTTATTGAAGTATGCGCCTTTAAAATTACAAAAGCTGTTGTAACTGGATAAAACCTGAAAGAGCCAAGAGCTCTTTAAGAGGACTTATCTGTATATTTATGACAATATTGCCTCGTACTGATCGTATTGCCTATGTGTAAACCAATATTGCAGTAATGTTAGTTTGGATCAGTCTGGCCCTGAGTGTGGTATTTTTGCTATTTAAAAAGATTGAAAAAATATGAGGAAAGGTTGAAAAAAATGACAGAGTAGATTTTATTGAGGAATTTAAGATTTTTAAGGTGAGAGATAAACTTGATGCCAGAGAGATGATCATTATTAACAGAAAACCTAGGCCAAGAACATGCATTCAAATTTGGATATAAAAGGTGAACACACATTTAAGATATATCTTCCTCACACAGAGGATGGAATAGTCTACCAATGGAGACAATGGTAGTGAAACATAGAAACATAGAAAATAGGTGCAGGAGTAGGCCATCCGGCCCTTCGAGCCTGCACCACCATTCAATAAGATCATGGCTGATCATTCCTTCAGGACCCCTTTCCTGCTTTCTCTTCATACCCCTTGATCCCTTTAGCCGCAAGGGCCATATCTAACTCCCTCTTGAATATATCCAATGAACTGGCATCAACAACTCTCTGCGGTATAGGAAGGATGTTATACATTTCAGGAGGGTGATGGATAGGTTTTTGGCAGACCAGACTACCGAAGCGTATGGCAGGCCAAGTTTGATAGCAAATCTAAGTGTTGGGATTGGCTCAATGATTAGAGACCTTGAGGCTCAGAATGCCCACAGCGCTTGATCTGCCCTCCAGGCCACCATAACCAGTGCCTGTGAAGAGATGCTCGGTCACTCAACCAGGAACCAACAGGACTGGTTTGATGAGAATGATCAGGAGATCCAAGAGCTAATAAATCGCAAGCATAGGGCATTTCTGAACCTAAAACAACATCCCAACTCGGGAGCAGCAAAGCAGCATTACAGACGGCTTTAAGGCCGAGGTCTAACAAAAAACCCACGACCTAAAGCATAGATGGTGGGTTGAGAAAGCTCAGAAGATTCAGCAGCTGGCCGACAGCCATGATATGCGAGGATTCCTCACCGCAGTCAAGGCCATCTACGGCCAAAGTACCCAAGGCCCCATCCCACTGTTGGCTAAGAATGGGAAGACACTTATCAAGGACACCGAGGCAGTCAGGACCCGCTGGAAGGAGCACTTCGAAGATATCCTTAACAGAGACTTTGCCTTTGACTCAAGTGTCCTCGACTCCATCCCGCAGCATGCTACCCGCCACCATCTCAACAAAACTCCAGCCCTGCATGAGGTAGAAAAGGCCATCCACCAGCTCAAGAACAACAAGGCTATGGGAGCGGATGGAATCCCCGCTGAGACACTAAAGTATGGCGGAGAGGCACTATTGGCACGAATGCATGACCTCATCTCTCTCATCTGGAAGGAGGAGAGCATACAGGGAGATCTCAGAGATGCAGTAATCGTGATCATCTTTAAAAAAGGGGACAAGTCTGACTGCGGCAACTAGAGAGGAATCTCCCTGTTGTCAGCCACTGGGAAAGTCATCGCTAGAATCCTTTTCAACCGTCTTCTCCCTGTGGCTGAGGAGCTCCTCCCGGAGTCATAATGCGGATTTGGTCCACTACGGGGTACAACGGACATGATCTTTACAGCGCGACGACTGCAAGAGAAATGCAGGGAACAGTACCAACCCTTGTACATGGCCTTCTTTGACCTTCTAAAGGCCTTTGACACTGTCAACCGCAAGGGACTATGGAGCGTCCTCCTCTGTTTTGGCTGCCCCCAAAAATTCATCATCATCCTCCGCCTGCTCCACAATGACATGCAAACTGTGATCCTGACCAACGGATCCATCACAGACCCAATTCACGTCCGGATCGGGGTCAAGCAGGGCTGCGTCATTGCACCAACCCTCTTATCGATCTTCCTCGCTACAATGCTCCACCTCACACTCAACAAGCTCCCCGCTGGAGTGGAACTAAACTACAGAACCAGTGGAAACGTGTTCAACCTTCGTCATCTCCAGGCCAGATCCACGACCGTCCCAACCTCTGTCGTCGAGCTACAATACGCGGACGCGCTTGCATCTGCACACATTCAGCGACTGAACCCCCCCAAGACTTAGTCAACATCTTCACTGAGGCATATGAAAGCTTGGGCCTTACACTAAACATCTGTAAGACAAAGGTCCTCCACCAACCTGACCCACCACACAGCACTGCCCCCCCCCCCCCGCCCCCCCCCCCCCCAAGTCATCAAGATCCACGGCGCGGCCCTGGACAACGAGGATCACTTTCCAAACCTCGGGAGCCTATAATCAGCAAGGGCAGACATCGACGACGAGGTTCAACACCGCCGCCAGTGCAGCAGCGCAGCCTTCGGCCGCCTGAGGAAGAGAGTGTTCGAAGATTAGGCCCTCAAATCAGGCACAAAGCTTATGGTCTACAGGACTGTATGATACCTGCCCTCCTGTATGGCTCAGAGACGTGGACCATATACAGTAGACACCTCAAATCGCTGGAGAAATACAACCAAGATCCTGCAAATCCCCTGGGAGGACAGACGCACCAATGTTAGCGTCCTCGATCAGGCCAACATCCCCAACATCGAAACACTGACCACACTTGACCAGCTTAGTTGGATGGGCCACATTGTTCGCATGCCTGACACAAGACTCCTAAAGCAAGCACTCTACTCGGAACTCCTGCATGGCAAGCGAGCCCCAGGTGGGCAGAGGAAACGTTTCAAGGACACCCTCAAAGCCCCCTTGATAAAATGCAACATCCCCACCGACACTTGGGAGGCCCTGGCCAAAGACCACCCTAAGTGGAGAAAGAGCATCCGGGAGGGCGCTGAGAACCTTGAGTCTCGTCGCCGAGAGCATGCATAAAGCAAGTGCAGGCAGCGGAAGGAGCGTGCGGCAAACCAGTCTTCCCACCCACCCTTTCCTTCAACGACTGACTGACTGTCCCACCTGTAACAGAAACTTTAATTCCCGTATTGGACTGTTCAGTCACCTAAGAGCTCATTTTTAGAGTGGAAGCAAGTCTTCCTTGATTTCGAGGGACTGCCTATGATGATGATTAGGGAGGATCTCGTCTATTCCTGTATGTCCCTATGTTCCCTAAGGACATGGGGTGTGGGGGAAAGGGAGGTTTCAAGATATAGGTTAGATATGTCAGTTAAATATGTCAATGCATCATGGGTAATCATGGTCTCCTGTGAGCTTCCTGAAAGTAAGTTGGGGAGGGATTTCCGAGAGCGTTTACTGAAATTACCCAGAGTTTTTCTTGACTCGCCCAGGAGTTAGCTCAAGTTGTACTGTCTAGTGGATAGTGAGCATTGTCTATCCTATACCTGCACTTTTTTTTCATGTGCTTAGGAGAACCTCATGTAAACTTTAGCACACAATTTGATGTATTTAGGTTGACTGTTGGACCCTGACCAAATTGGTGTAGTTAGTAAAAATTGCACGTTATTACATGGTCTGCTTCAACGAAACACCCCATTATCACTGAAAGGGAATGGTGTTTCAACAGCCCAAAATGTAACACAAGCTACCATCTATTTGCATGAAGCTTTATTTTGGATCTTGCTGTTCAAAATGTTACAATGTTTACATAAATATTGATGCTTTTTTGTATATTGACACTGTGATAACTTCAGAAATCGGTACTCGGACTGTTATTATTATATGCACTCAGATGGCACTGCACATTAAAATGATTTGTTGGGCATGGGTCTGGGCTGGGGGATCTTGATAAGAAGAATGTAGGATCCTTTCTTTATAGGGGTAAAATTCCGGTTGGAGGCTTCCTTCGGATGAACGCCTCTGAGCCAAAATTATTTAACGAAAACACCTGGTGGTCCTGGAGACGCCATCGATTGCGGTCGGAACCTTCATTCCATGTGTAGCGTACGGGGAGAGGACTTCCCCATATGTGCGAAAAAGCTGGAGTCACATGGGCCTGGACCACCAATCACTCTGCAGTATTCTCATTGGTAATAATGGAAACTCCATTTTTACGAGTTCCCATTATTATCATTGAAAATAAATCCCTAAAACAAGAAACACAACATAATAAATAAATAAAGCACCTCACATATTTAAAGTTAATTGAAATTAAAGTTAATTAAATGTTTTAGAAAAAAAAAATATTTGGGGAAATTTTTTTTAATATAGGGTTTAAAATAAACTTGCCTTAATGGACAGGGTTTTTAACTATAAAAATGTGTATTTAAATTTAATTTTTATATATTTTTAAACACTTACACTGGTAAAAGTAAGCTATGCACCTGCTTTTGCCAGACGTAAGAGTTTGAAGGACATTCGCTGGGCATGAGTTGGGCAAATAGCCCAATCTATCCCGCGCGAATGTCCTTCTCCCGGGAATGCGCAGGATCTGTCAAGAGGAATCTTTACAGATTGCAAAAGCAGGTTTTCGGTGCATGTGCATCGCGTCCCGATAACCTGCTTTTGCGAGGCCTCGCTGGGTCCGTGCGCACCTCGTTTGGACCCGGTGAGGCCGAAATTATAGGCTCATTGTGTTTGGAAGAGTTGGGTTCTCATGGAAGCTTCACAAAGATGTAACTAGCAGCAGCCCTCGGGTAAGTGGGTCCGATGGTCCAAGAATCGGGGGGTGAGGGGCACCATGGTTCGGAGGTTTGACCGGGAGTGGCAATGATTAGGTAGGGGGAAGCGGTGTCGATTGGTCCTTTTAATGTGGGGTCAAAGGGAGCACTCCTGCTCCTCTTGGCCCCACATTCAGCTAAGTTTCTTAGCTTCTTGGATGGGGGTAGCAAACGATACCTAGGCTTGATTTCCCTGACTGCAGTGGGTGGGATGACTCTGGGCAAACCAATCATCGATAGGGGGCCTGATACAGGTGTTAGACCCCTATTTACATATACAAAAGATCTAATAACTACTTCAGCCACAGGTAAAGGACGCATATTTGTTGACCTTGCCCAATATGGTGGGTGGCGCCTTAGTAGTCCGAGTAGCATCCGAAAAACGGTGCTGTGCAGACCAATTTCGAGACCAAAAAGTTCTCGTACCTTAATTTTCCTATCATAGCTTCTCGGAGTATATTTTCTGGCTGGCAGGATAGAATATGCGAACAGTGCCAGGAAATTGGGCAGAGCTCCCTTTTAAGACACCTAAAGTGCACCTTGCATCAAGTGTGTGATCGTTTAATTTAAATATTTAAATCTATGGAGATAATGCTTAGACTGATTTTTTTCCCAATCTGTTTAGAATGCGCTCCCATCTGAAGTTTTTGTAACGTGACGTGCGATGGAGATCTTAAAGGGAGAAATCCTATTTTGTATGTTTAATTTCATTTTTTCAGTATCTTTTGTTTTTAGTTCATTTAATTTCAAAACATGTTTTCAGAACGTACGTAGAATATTTATGTTGAAACAAAAATAGCTGAAGATTGTCTGCAAAAATCATCATCATCATCATAGGCAGTCCCTCAAAATCGAGGAAGACTTGCTTCCACTCTAAAAGTGAGTTCTCAGGTGACTGTACAGTCCTATACGGGGATTACAGTCTCTGACAGTCGTTGAAGGAAATGGTGGGTGGAGAGTCTGGTTTGCCGCACGCTCCTTCCAGACTCCTGGCGAATGCAGCGATGTGTAGCGTATTGCGAGATGAAGCATATGTCCCATGCTGATGCCTGAAAGGAGCTGGAGGCATAGAAGGCAAGTGCCGCAGTCACCTTCACCTCGACTGCCTTTATCAGCTGGCATATCTCTGTGACCACCTCTTTTCGGAAGCGCTGCCTTCGAACGCACTGTGTCTCAGACAGCTGCAGGTATAAGTGCCATTCCCTGTAAACTCGTGTGGGGGGCGGGGGGTTTGGCGGTGGGGGAGGCCTCCTCCCCATAAGTCTGCAAGCTCTTCGATTACACTCAAAATGCTCTTGAATAAGCCTTTTTCTAGCTCGGTGCTGCATAGAAAAAGTAGCCAGGAATAATGGCAGAGATATTATAGCCCTCATTCTTTTAAATATTTCCAGTAGAGTGGATAAGGGAGAACCAGTTGATGTGGTATATTTGGACTTTCAGAAGGCGTTCGACAAGGTCCCACACAAGAGATTGATGTGCAAAGTTAGAGCACATGGGATTGGGGGTAGTGTACTGACATGGATTGAGAACTGGTTGTCAGACAGGAAGCAAAGAGTAGGAGTAAATGGGTACTTTTCAGAATGGCAGGCAGTGACTAGTGGGGTACCGCAAGGTTCTGTGCTGTGGCCCCAGCTGTTTACACTGTACATTAATGATTTAGATGAGGGGATTAAATGTAGTATCTCCAAATTTGCGGATGACACTAAGTTGGGTGGCAGTGTGAGCTGCGAGGAGGATGCTGTGAGGCTGCAGAGTGACTTTGATAGGTTAGGTGAGTGGGCAAATGCATGGCAGATGAAGTATAATGTGGATAAATGTGAGGTTATCCACTTTGGTGGTAAAAACAGAGAGACAGACTATTATCTGAATGGTGACAGATTAGGAAAAGGGAAGGTGCAAAGAGACCTGGGTGTCATGGTACATCAGTCATTGAAGGTTGGCATGCAGGTGCAGCAGGCGGTTAAGAAAGCAAATGGCATGTTGGCCTTCATAGCAAGGGGATTTGAGTACAGGGGCAGGGAGGTGTTGCTACAGTTGTACAAGGCATTGGTGAGGCCACACCTGGAGTATTGTGTACAGTTTTGGTCTCCTAACCTGAGGAAGGACATTCTTGCTATTGAGGGAGTGCAGCGAAGGTTCACCAGACTGATTCCCGGGATGGCGGGACTGACCTATCAAGAAAGACTGGATCAACTGGGCTTGTATTCACTGGAGTTCAGAAGAATGAGAGGGGACCTCATAGAAACATTTAAAATTCTGACGGGGTTAGACAGGTTAGATGCAGGAAGAATGTTCCCAATGTTGGGGAAGTCCAGAACCAGAGGTCACAGTCTAAGGATAAGGGGTAAGCCATTTAGGACCGAGATGCGGAGGAACTTCTTCACCCAGAGAGTGGTGAACCTGTGGAATTCTCTACCACAGAAAGTTGTTGAGGCCAATTCACTAAATATATTCAAAAAGGAGTTAGATGAGGTCCTTACTTCTAGGGGGATCAAGGGGTATGGCGAGAAAGCAGGAATGGGGTACTGAAGTTGAATGTTCAGCCATGAACTCATTGAATGGCGGTGCAGGCTAGAAGGGCCGAATGGCCTACTCCTGCACCTATTTTCTATGTTTCTATGTTTCTATGCTTCTATGTTTCTAAATATCCTTAAAAACGAACCATGAACTCACAGAAAGCTCACTTTCTGAAACACAGCTTTCCCGCCAAATACTTTAATGTAATGAACTTCTGCTCTGTTTTTCAAGATGGTGACATTAGCGCCGAGAGCGCCCTGAGTCCAACCTGGTAAGACTTGATTTTCTTCGGGCGTGTTTTTGTGCGGGCGGTAAAAATTGTGATATCGGTGAATTTGATGCCCTCAGCGATAGCGCAAGGTTGCACGCCAATTGACATCATAAAAACAGCTAAAAAACGGGTGGGTGATCATTTTTAGCTGTGACGCAAAACCACTGCCGAATTTTCCGCCCAGGTGCTAAATTTTGTGTGACTCGTTTAGCGCCACAAAAAATTACTTTTTCAGCTTCGCCATGACGGAAAAACGGGCGCAACCTGTCAAATTTCGAGATCAGAATCTTTTATGTCTGTAGTGGGGAAATATTAGCATATATTATGAGATGCAATTTACCAATATACATCAAGAATAGTAGTAATAACCCCACACCACATGGATTTATTGAATGCTGGTTTTGTAGTATAGCAATGAATGAAGCTATTGCAGTTGATACCATATATTTTGAGGTTTAAAAAGCACTTGAGGCTTGGAAGCAGGAAGATGATTTTGGTACAAACATGTGTCCCGGAGGAGGCAGCGGACCTGGGCAAGACCAGAGCGGGAGCAGAGCAAGAGTGGAAGCAACTCAACAAAGGCAGAATTCGAAAGAGTGGCATCAGAGTAGAAAAAGTGACGTCGGCACAAGGGAAGGAGCTGATTGGTGAGTGACTGGTGATTGTTTTATGTCAAGTTTTAAGTTGATTTCTGCTGGGTTAGTTCTTAGTCTATTAAATAAAGGTATGGCAGGGCAGCTCAGTCCCATGGAGTGCACTTCCTGTGCCATGTGGGAAATCTTGGATGTTTCATGTAACCTGAATGACTACGTGTGCAGGAAGTGTCACCAGCTTCAGCAACTGTAGCGGTGCATCCGTGAGACTGAGAATTTCGTGGATAGCACATTTCTAAAGGTGGTCACACTGCAGTTTAAAAGTGTATAGGCAGAGAGGAAATGGTGATCACCTGACAGAAGAGGAGGACTAGGCAGGTAGTGCAGGAGTCCCTGGGATCATCGCGCTCTCCAACCAGTATTCTGTTCTGAGTACTAGTGAGGGCGATGGTGCCTCTGGGGAGTGCAGCCAGAGCCAAGTCCATGGCACCATGGTCACCTCAGCTGCACAAGGGGGGAGGAAGAAGAATGGAAGAGCAATAGTGATAGGGGATTCGATAGTCAGGGGAGCAGACAGGCGTTTCTGTGGCTGCAGTCGTGATTCCAGGATGGTATGTTGCCTCATAGAAACATAGAAACATAGAAAATAGGTGCAGGAGTAGGCCATTCAGCCCTTCGAGCCTGCACCACCATTCAATATGATCATGGCTGATCCTCTATCTCAACACCATATTCCCGCTTTGTCCCCATACCCCTTGATCCCTTTAGCCATAAGGGCTATATCTAACTCCCTCTTGAATATATCCAATGAACTGGCATCAACGACTCTCTGCGGTAGGGAATTCCACAGGTTAACAACTCTCTGAGTGAAGAAGTTCCTCCTCATCTCAGTCATAAATGGCATACCCCTTATTCTAAGACTGTGTCCCCTGGTTCTGGACTTCCCCAACATCGGGAACATTCTTCCCGCATCTAACCTGTCCCGCCCCGTCAGAATCTTATACGTTTCTATGAGATCCCCTCTCATCCTTCTAAACTCCAATGTATAAAGGCCCAGTTGATCCAGTCTCTCCTCATATGTCAGTCCAGCCATCCCGGGAATCAGTCTGGTGAACCTTCGCTGCACTCCCTCAATAGCAAGAACATCCTTCCTCAGATTAGGAGACCAAAACTAACACAATATTCCAGGTGAGGCCTCCCAAGGCCATGTACAATTGCAGTAAGACCTCCCTGCTCCTATACTCAAATCCCCTAGCTATGAAGGCCAACATGCCATTTGCCTTCTTCACCGCCTGCTGTACCTGCATGCCAACTTTCAATGACTGATGAACCATGACAGCCAGGTCTCGTTGCACCTCCCCTTTTCCTAATCTGCCACCATTCAGATAATACTCTGCCCTCGTGTTTCTGCCACCAAAGTGGATAACCTCACACTTATCCACATTATACTGCATCTGCCATGCATTTGCCCACTCACCCAACCTGTCCAAATCACCCTGCAGCCTCTTAGCATCCTCCTCACAGCTCACACCACCACGCAGTTTAGTGTCATCTGCAAACTTGGAGATATTACACTCAATTCCTTCATCCAAATCATTAATGTATAATGTAAAGAGCTGGGGTCCCAGCACTGAGCCCTGCGGCACTCCATTAGTCACTGCCTCCCATTCCGAAAAGGACCCGTTTATCCCGACTCTCTGCTTCCTGTCTGCCAACCAATTCTCTATCCACGCCAGTACATTACCCCCAATACCATGTGCTTTGATTTTGCACACCAACATCTTATGTGGGACCTTGTCAAATGCCTTTTGAAAGTCCAAATACATCACATCCACTGGTTCTCCTTTGTCCACTCTACTAGTTACATCCTCAAAAAATTCCAGAAGATTTGTCAAGCATGATTTCCCTTTCATTTCCCTTTTATTTACCTCCCTGGAGCCAGGGTCAAGGATGTCACCAAGTGGCTGCAAGACATTCTGGGGGCAGAGGGTGAACAGCCAGAGGTCGTGGTTCATATCTACCAATGACATAGGTAGATAGAGGGATGAGATCCTGCAGGCAGAGTTTAAGGAGCTAGGAGAGAAATTAAAATGCAGGACCTCAAACGTAGTAATCTCCGGGTTACTGTTGGTGCCACAAGCTAGTGAGTACAGAAATGGGAGGATAGAGAAGGTGAATATGTGGCTGGAAAGATGGTGCAGGCGAGAGGGCTTTAGATTCCTGAGACATTGGGACTGTTTCTGGGATGGGTTGCCCCTCAACAGAGCCGGGACCAATATCCTTGAGTGAGGGTTTGCTTGTGCTGTTGGGGAGGGTTTAAACTAGCTTGGCAGGGGGATGGGAACCTGACAATAGATTCAGTGGGGAGAAAAGCAAGCTGGAACTGAGCAGCAGAAAAGTAGAAAGTGAATTTGGAAGTCAGAGGAAACAATGGCTGGAAAATAGACAACAAGGGAGTTTGGCAGTACTAAATGGTATATACTTCAATGCAAAGGGTATAGGGAATAAGGCAGATGAGCTGACAGCACAGATAAGAACATAAGAACATAAGAAATAGGAGCAGGAGTAGGCTGTTTGGCCCCTCGAGCTTGCTCCGCCATTCAATAACTCTCTGGGGCAGAGAATTCCATAGATTTACAACCCTCTGAGAGAAGAAATTCCTCCTCATCTCAGTTTTAAATGGGCAGCCCCTTATTCTAAGACTACGTCCCCTAGTTTTAGTTTCCCCTATGAGTGGAAATATCCTCTCTGCATCCACCTTGTTGAGTCCCCTCATTATCTTATAAGTTTCAATAAGATCATCTCTCATTCTTCTAAATTCCAATGTGTATAGGCCCAATCTACTCAACCTATCCACATAAGTCAACCCCCTCATCTCTGGAATCAACCTATTGAACCTTCTCTGAACAGCCTCCAATACAAGTATATCCCCGACCCATCAGCGGCAGGTCGGGGCCATAAAAGTAGCGGCAAATGGCGGCACCGCGTGCAGTGTGGAGGCCTCGACCTGTGTGAGAACACCAGCGGCAGGTCAGGGCCAGAAAAGGAGCAGCGAGCAGAGGCCCTGGGAGCAGCGTGGAGGCATACTACTCCAGATGCAGCACGAGCTGTGACGGCAGTGAAGAGTGACATCAGCAAGGTCCAGGTCGGTGATTGGAGCGTGGGCAGATACAGCAGGAGCGGCGATGTCGGGGCAAAGGAGCAGCGAGAGACTGTGGAAGGACGTGATCAGAGCCCAGGAGAGGCATGAGTTCTGGGCCAGGGGCCCAGGGGCAGCACGGGCCAGCCCACACTACGATATGTGTGCACTCTAGGTCCGTGCAGCAGAGCAGGTCTCCAGTCATCTTAGGTAATCCTTGCCATTGAACCAAGACCTAGCTCTGTCAAGCCCGTGTGGTGGTTGCTTTGCAACGGCCACCACACGTTAAAAAAATTCACGCACAGGCATCTTCCACCCTTCAGGATGTAGCTCAGGACCTGGAATTTTAGGTCCTTCATTGGAACACCTGTGAACTTATTCTTTTTTGGCGTGGAAGCAAGTCATCCTCCTTTCGAGGGACTGCCTATGATGATCCTTCTTAAATACGGAGACCAAAACTGTACGCAGTACTCCAGGTGTGTCCTCACCAATACCCTGTACAGTTGTAGCAGGACTTCTCTGCTTTTATACTCTATTCCCCTTGCAATAAAGGCCAACAGTCCATTTGCCTTCCTGATTACTTGCTGTACCTGCACACTAACATTTTGTGTTCCATGCACAAGGAACCCCAGGTCCCTCCGTGCTGCAGCACTTTGCAATTTTCCTCCATTTAAATTATAATTTGCTTTTCTATTACTTCTACCAAAGTGGATAATCTCACATTTTCCCACATTATACTCCATCTGTCAAATTTTTGCCCACTCACTTAGCCTGTCTATATATCCCTTTGCAGTTTTTTTTGTGTCCTCCTCACAATTTGCTTTCCCACCCATCTTTGTATCATCAGCAAACTTGGCTACATTACACTCAGTCTCTTCATCCAAGTCATTAATATAGATTGTAAATAGTTGAAGACCCAGCACCGATCCTTGCGGCACCCCACCAGTCACTGTTTTCCAACCGGAAAATGACCCATTTATCCCGATTCTATGTTTTCTATTATTTAACTAATTGGCTATCCATGCAAATATATTACCACCAACTCCATGAGCTTTTATCTTATGTGGCATATTATCGAATGCCTTCTGGAAATCCAAATACACCACATCCCCCTTATTCATCCTGCTCATTACATCCTCAAAGTTCTCCAGTAAATTTGTCAAACATGATTTCCCTTTCATAAAACCATGCTGACTCTGCTTGATTGAATCATGCTTTTCCAAATGTTCTACTACTGCTTCTTTAATAATGGACTCCAGCATTTTCCCAACAACAGATGTTAGGCTAACTGGTCTATAGTTTCCTGCTTTTTGTCTGATGGTAAGGGGCTACTTGATGGCAAATCAGTGTCAGAGCAGTGGGAGGCATACAGGAGATCCTGAGGGTACAAGGCAAGTGTGTTCCCGTAAAGAAAAAGGATGGGGCTAACAAATCTAGAGCCCCCTGGACGTCAAGACACATATACGGTAAGATAAAGAAAAAAAGGGAAGCTTATGACAGATATCGAGAACTCAATACTGCAGAAACTCGAGAGGAGTATAAAAAGTGCAGGGGTGCAATTAAAAAAGATATCAGGAAAGCAAAAAGAGCATGAATTATCTTTTATAAATAAGAGCAAGAGGATAACTTAAGAGTGGGGCCTATTATGGGCCATAAAGGAAATGTGTGTGTGGAGGCAGAAGACGTGGGTATGATTCTTAATGAATACTTTGTATCTATTTTCACAAAAGTGCAGACTTTGCAATGAGGGAGGAGTGTGAAATATTAGATGAGATAAACATAGTGAGAGAGGAAGTATTAAGGGGCTTAGCAGCTTTGAAAGTGCATAAATCCCCAGAACCGGATGAAATGTATCCCAGGCTGTTAAAAGAAGCAAAAGAGGAAATAGCAGAGGCTCTGACCATCATTTTCCAGTCCTCTCTGGCTACAGATGCCAGAGGACTGCTAATATGGTACCTTTGTTTAAAAAGGAAGAAAGGGATAGACCGAGTAATTACAGGCCAGTCAGCCTAACCTCAGTGGTGGGAAAATTATTGGAAAAAATCCTGAGGAACAGGATAAATCTTCATTTGGAAAGGCATGGATTGATCAAGGACAGTCAGCATTGATTTGTTAAGGGAAGGTCGTGTCTGACTAACTTGATTGAATTTTCCAGGAGGTAACCAGGAGGGTCGATGAGGGCAGTACGTTTGATGTAGTGTATATGGATTTTAACAAAGCTTTTGATATGGTCCCACATGGCAGACTGGTCACAAAAGTAAAAGCCCAGGGGATCCAGGGCAAAGTAGCAAGTTGGATCCAAAATTGGCTCAGAGGCAGGAAGCAAAGGGTAATAGTTGATGGGTGCTTTTGTGACTGGAAGGCTGTATCCAGTGGGGTTCCATGTTGGGTCCCTTGCTTGTAGTGGTATATATCAATGACTTGGACTTGAATGTTGGGGGTATGATTAAGAAGTTTGCAGACGGCACTAAAATAGGCTGTGAGGTTGATAATGATGAAGAAAGCTGCGGACTGTAGAAAGATATCAATGTATTGGTCAGGTGGGAAGAACAGTGGCAAATGTAATTCAATCCGGATAAGTGTGAGGTAATGCATTTGGGGAGGTTTAACAAGGCAAGGGAATACACGTTAAATGGTATGACACTGAAAAGTGTAGAGGAACAAAGGGACCTTGGAGTGCAGGTCCACAGATCCCTGAAGGTAGCAGGCCAGACAGATACGTTGGTTAAGAAGGCATATTGAATATTTGTCTTTATTAGTTGAGGCATGGAATACAAGAGCAAGGAGGTTATGCATGAACTGTATAAAACACTGGTTAGGCCGCAGCTGGAATACTGTATGCAGTTCTGGTCACCACGTTACAGGGAAGGTGTGATTGCACTGGAAAGGGTGCAGAGGGGATTTACAAGAATATTGCCTGGACTGGAGAATTTTGGCTATGAGGAAAGATTGGAGATGTTGTGTCTATTTTGTTTGGAACAGAGGAGGCTGAGACCTGATTGAGGTATATAAAATTATGAGGGTCTTGGATAGAAAGGACCTGTTTCCCTTGGCAAAGGGGTCAACAACCAGGGGGCATAGATTTAAAGTAATTGGGGGGGGGGGGTATAGAGGAGATATGAGGTGAAATGTCTTTACCCAGAGGGTGGTGGGGGTCTGGAAATCACTGCCTGAAAGGGTGATAGAGGCAGAAAGCCTCATAACATTTAAAAAATACTTGGACGTGCACTTAAAGTGTCGTAACCTATAGAGCTACGGACCAAGAGCTGGAAAGTGGGATTAGGCTGGATAGTTCTTAGTCAGCCAGCGCGGACACGATTGGCCGAAATGACCTCCTTCTGTGCAATAGAATTCTATGATTCTAAATAGATCAGATCTCTCGCAAGGGACTTATATGTATAGTAAAATGTAATAGGATCAAACAGGAAATTATAAACTGGATAATATTTTGGTGAGATAATAGGGAAGCCAATGTAGGAATCAATGTGAATAATTCTAATTGTGTGATCATTGAAGTATTTAAGGGGTTGTGTCCAGGGCATTTGGTGGACATAATCATTGGATTTTAAAAGGAGTACAATTTGTGTAAAAGACCAACTGGCAGAGGAATAGCAAATACTTAATACCAAGATTTGAATGAGAATCTATTTTTGGTGATGTTGGTTGAGGAAAGAAGCTAGACCAGGACAGTAGGGGAACTCCCAGCTCTTTAGGTTGGTGCCTCGGAATCCGTTAACATGCACCGAAACAGATAGGCGGGGACTCAAAAATGCAACAGCCCCTCACTAATGCACTAGTGTCTATTTAGTTTATGTACTGAACTCCTAGAGTAAGGCTTAAGCTTACAACCTTCTGACTCAGAGGCAAGATTGCTACCAACTAAACCAATATTGAAATGGCAAACCACAAGAGCAAAATTTGAGTGACTATCATCGTCTCTGCCCCAAGATGAGTTAATGCTATGACCCACACTCTGTTGCATAAAAGATAACAGATTACTACATGCATTAAAGAAAACAGGACAACTATGAAATTCTATAAAGCTTTTCTGAGTAAATGTAATTTCTTTAATCAATTAAAAGTTCTATTAAATTGAAATATCTTTTTCCTTGTCTTTCAAAAATTTTAATTTTGGAAACAAAGGAAAGAAATATTGCAAGAAGCAAATTTTAAATCAATTCAATAATGAAACTTTGACCTTCATATCCTTTACATTATTTGGATTGCTAAGCAGTTAAAAGTATATGTTCTCATATGTACTTTATGTGGTCTTATGTTAGTATTATAAGAATTAAGGCAAGAGCCATCCACAAAGATATTCTAACTTTGATGGATAAGAGTTCCTGAAAATGAAGCAAAGTAAATGTATGGCTCTGGTATAATAATTGGGTTTTCAGAGAATTATCTCATTTGCATCTGAACTACATTACTCTATATCTTGTTGCAGTTTGTGGGATTTTACAGTGTGTGAAATTGCAGCCACATTTGCCGACATAACAAGTCACTGTACTTCAAAGTAATTCCGTGCATGAGAAGTACAGAGATGTTTGAGAGATTAAGGTGTTATATAAATGAATGTATTTGTTGAACATCCAGATTGGCATTACAGATTTATACAGATTTTAAAATTTGTATGACTCTGTATTCCGAGGCCCAGGTCCCTCAAGAAAGGCCTAGGTCCAAGAGTTAGTAAGAACTGAGCACAGGCAGTGTCTGGATGTGCACTAAATATAGTCAGCAGTCGTCATCAGGAATAATAAAAATAACAGCCAGGAAATGCACAAAAATGAGCATCACTAAACAACTGAGAGGCAGCACAGAGAAGGTAAATCTGAAGTGGCTGTAATGAGCTGTCTGTTGGAAGATGTTTTTAGATGGGATGCAGCTTTGTGGAATGTTCTTGTTTATAAATGCTGGTTTAGGAAAGAAAACAAAGGCATGTATTTCAATGGTATAGATAGGTACTCCACAGAGTGAATTATAAGGCCATAACACATCGAGGGGTTGAAATAAGAAACAAACATTTGCATTTCGATAGCACCTTATCACATCCCTCAAATATCTCAAAGTACTTTATAGGCACTGAACTACTCAATGCTCTAACATATTTCCCCCTCTGCCATCCCAAACCCAGACTTTATGGCCACATAAAAATGATTAAAAAGGAGAAAATATTCCGTACTTTGCTTTCAAATGCTTCAGCACTATTCCATTTTCAATAATCCATAGCGGAAATGGTTAATTCCACGGCGTGTGTGTTCCCCCCGCCCTCACCTCCCCAAACAGGATCCCCGCCCAGAAGTCAGCCTGATTGACAGGGTTGGCTTCCTGTCGGGGAACGCTGTAGAAGAGGCTGCAGTCAATAAGCAGGTCAGTTTCCTTCTGCTGGTGTAGAGTTCACGAGGGGGTGGGTATAGCATGGCTTGTAGGGTGGGAGGTGGGGAGGAGCCCAATTAGTAAAGGGTGCATCGGAAAACTTGGCCAGACAGGGTTAAAACTGGAAAAAGAGATCAAATCTGAGGTACGCAGCCTCATTAACATATTTAAATGAGGAACCTGTTTCCTGGGAGAAGGTTGGTTGCCCACCTCCGTTAAAACCAGAAGTCGGTGGGTTCGCCAGTTCCGATGAAGGGTCATTGACCTGAAACGTTAACTCGGTTTCTCTCCACAGATGTTGCCTGACCCGCTGAGATTTCCAGCATTTTCTGTTTTTATTTCAGATTCCAGTATCCGCAGTATATTGCTTTTGTGTTTGTGTGGGTTCAAGGCAGGTTGGATTCGGTTTGAGATTTAATTATTTTTTTAAAATCCCACCCGCTCTAAACCCACCCATGGTGAGGGTTAAAATTCCCCCCATGAATTCTGACTGGTTTGTATATTATTCCATTTAGTTTTTAACCACCTTGGCCAGTCATTCACATTGACATTTTGGGGCCTACTCAGATTCACTGACAGAAAGAGAAAAAAAAACTAAGCGGCTCTATATCATCTTTGTAGTGCACCTGAAGATATTGTATGATGGTCATGGAGCGAGATATCAGCGTATATTGTAATATTGAGCTAATATTCCATTCATAGTTCAATAGTCGATTGACAAGTCAACTTGGAGAATTTGGGACAAATAAGTACAAAAGTGATACTGGGAAATTGTGTCTCTCAGAGCGACTATGAAATATTTTTATGTTGCTCCTGTAGAAGACAGACTGATGAGCATGAAAATTAAATGTTAAAAAATAATTGAAAAAGATTACAGAACTTACACTATGAAATAATTGCAAGCAGGTATCTATTTATCAAAATAAGGCAGATGCAACATCCACCAAATCAATTATTTTATTGGAATTCCAGATGCGACTGATGGTTTTAAACTCAAACTAGAACCAAACCACACAAAGAAAAGATGTTCGCCCATTTAATTTACAGAGGACTCATGAAATAATTATTTAATTGCCATAATTTGTTTTAGTCCCTTTTGGGATGGAGAGAGATCAATAGACAGGATAATCTGTCCAGGAAATACAATGCAATATCTAAACTTTTAAAAGAGAAAAAAACATACAGAATGCTACATATAAATATAGATTTTATTTAAAAATCAAAAAGTAGCAGTAAAAATTAGTATACTACGTAGGCAAAAGAACAATTGTGAAAGCACATAAAACAGCAAATACAAAAGTTTGCATTTATTTTAGCATAAATAACTTATTCTGTGTAACATTTGTGAATAAGGCATAATGTGTGAGTCTTGCTCAAAGTGTATTTACTGGTCAAGAAAGTTTTGTGGCAATTATGAAAAGAATGTTAAAGCTCTGTGGCAAACACATAATCACCTTAGGATATTAAGCTGTAAAAACTACCTTGGGCACAAAAGATCATATATTGTTCCTGACATAACATGTTAAGATAGTTGAGGTAATAAATCAGATCAGAGGCACATGCAAGAGGAGTTCAACAGCAAGATGCAAATCAATCGACTCCCTCATTTGTTTTTAGCAGCCAGAGGCTTCCGGCTTATCTTCTTAGTCTTGTCATTGCTTTTCTTTGGAGGTTCGGGATTTGCTTGCATGTGTCTACCATAAAGGCTGCAAGAAAACAGAAGAGATGGCATGTAAAATTGGCAATATTCAAAAAAAGACACAAAAACACAATTACACTGAACTAGAGAAATAGAATGGCCATTTACACCACTCCGAGCTTCATGCCTAACCAGAAAGCCCATGGGGTTAATAAAGTGACAGAGAGAAACAGTGTCAGAGGCCTCTCAAGCTATTTCAGCATGATTGATGGCTTCAGGATAGCTACACAGCTATCAATGCCACATTAATAAATACGGCCGATTAAATGTTGACAAATATTCTGCAATTTAGGAGGTTGGAGCTCCACAGCATTCAAATGACCGTTTAAAATATTTAACTTAAATTTAGCTGGTAATTAGAGAGTTTAGATTCCTTATTTGTTCTAATTACAAATAGTCAAAAGATAAGCAAATGGCCGCTGAAAGCACATTAAGAACCATTAAACAATCTAAAAAAAAAGGGTTTGCACCCAACAGAATGTCTCGAGTATTAGGTCTAGTAAAGACACTTTCATGTTACCCTGATTTACACAAGTTCATTTTATTTGTATACTTTGACTATGGGTCACTAGATATTTCACAAAGGCTTTTTATGCTCATTTCCAATTCAAAATTTTAAAAATCCTATTATATTTGATTTTATTAATTCAATAGCTGCATTATTTTAAAACCGATTTAAAAACATTTGGCCATTCAACTTTTCACTATGCTTTGTATTATTGATAACAATGCAAATTTTCAAATCAATTTACAGTGTGCATAAAATATTTTTGCAGATCCACAGCACAGTGGGAAATTTGCAGTTAGAGTTATGCTAATTTTATTCTGAATAAAAACAGTGCTGCTTACTAATGTGACTGGGGTAAAAAGATTGGGAAGATAGTGGTTGGAATGAACAAGCTTAAAGCATAATCAATTGGGAAGATGCTCATTAAGTTTATCAGTCTACTAACAACAATGTCCTAACTTAATAAAAACAGGCGCAGATGATAGCAAGGATATTAGCTGAGGCCTTTGGTTATGTATCAGAGGTCGAAACTGTCATTGCTTTGCACACACAGTTCAGCAGGCACTGTCTCAAGGGATTGAAAGAATACAGCAGAGTTAATAAATGAAGGAAGGATCAATAGATGTAGCTTATTTCTATTCTCTTAAGTCTCAAATATTTTTTTACTTTTAATTAAGTCACATGTAGTTTAGTAGAACATTATGTTCATTAAAACAGTAATTAACTATCCCCCAAATATATATGTCTCCAACCATAAACTGTGCAGCAAAGTGGAAATATAATTCCAATCTTTTTTATATACTTGCTTCAAAATCAATGCTAAATTGAGATAGGTTTGTTGATATCAATGAAACTGCAATCTATAATCATACGATTCAAACTGCAAATTAAAAAAACACTTAATAGGAAATGAAATGTCATTTTCCCCTTGCCTCCTCTCTCTCCTACACCCCTCCTCCCCCGGTTTGGCTCTCAGTCTGTGCTGAGATAGCTGATCTCGGGTCAGCTGATAGCAGGTGGTAGAGGTGCTACAATTGGTCTCCGTGCCCTTTGGTTACGGAGGGAAAAAGAGTCAACCAGGCAAGCTTTTTGCTCCTAATTATTACTGAGGTCTTTAGTGTATTGGGCGTTAGATGAGCATAGAAATACGTGCAGCTCTGCTGTCTCCCCATGTTGGAATTGCAACCCACATTCGCAGTTTCGCCTCACACATGAAAATTGCTCGTGGGTATGGTACTGGAAGGGTGGTCAACACCTATTGCACTAAACCTCAGCAAATAGTGAAACACCTACAGGAAAAGGAGATAACCGGCAATGGGTAAGGTGGGTGGGGAGAAAGAGGGTAAAAGCAGGAAAACACTTGCTTAGAATCTATTTTATTGATTGAAACTACACAGATCCATCTCAACTCATCTTCGATATCAATTCATTTTGAACTTTCTAAAACAATGATTGTCAGAAATTACATTATAATAGCTTGACCAGTTCCTACTAATTCTAGAAGACTGAAGTCTCCTGTAAATATTTGATGACTTTACATCCTATAAAAAATTAAAAAGCAAATGACTGAACAATATTGATATTCTCAGTTAGTTTGTAATATTATTTAATTCCTTTCAGCCATAAATGTGGTGCAACAGGTACATTTCCACAAAGGGGTGGGGGAGGGATGGAAAAGAAGGGAAGAAGTTAGTGGTTTCTGTGATTAAATCCTTATTTTGGAAATCAGTTCTGAAATTTTAAAATCAAAATACAAAAAGGTTCTTGCAGTAGCAACCTGCGGACTGATGTTTGTCCTATTGGGGGGATATTAATAGGTAAAAATTAAAGTAAATACAAGCAATATAAAGGATTCTCATTAAATTCTGTTAAATGATGACTTGAAAAAAATGCAACTTATAGATTTCCCTCAATACCCTCATTAAATCTACCGTGCCCAAGTTATCACACAAAATGGAAGGCAAGCCAGGGGTTCACAATTGTTTTACCACTAACTGCAGACTCAAATATGTCAAACAGCCATTATAACCTGGAGTGAGCAAAATTGACTTAATTTTGGCATGTACCTTTAACTTATTCTTTGGCAGTGAAATGAAATAGACTTGGCAGGACCAGACACTCATTTTTCATTAAATGTGTACTGGAAAGGGAAAAATTTACAGGGCTATGGGGAAAAGAGTTGGGGAGTGGGATTAATTGGATGTCTCTTTCAAAGAGCTGGCACAAGCATGATGGATCGAATGGCCTCCTTCTATGCTACCGCGCACTGAACAGATTGGTCATTGTAGCTTGTTTTCAACATTTTGCTTCAATTTATTTTTTTTAACTCCCCACTTGTGAGTAAGGATTTTTTATTGTATGATTGTATAATTCTATGAATAGGGAAATGATCATTGCAATGTACTGAACACTTTAAAAAAATCAGAATTGATATGAAACTCTGAGTGATTTGTGAAAACATTAAGTACATTACCCCACATGTACGTCTGCCTAAAGTTTGACTGTGCCTCAATCACATAGAAACATAGAAACATAGAAAATAGGTGCAGGAGTAGGCCATTCGGCCCTTCTAGCCTGCACCGCCATTCAATGAGTTCATGGCTGAACATTCAACTTCAGTACCCCATTCCCGCTTTCTCGCCATACCCCTTGATCCCCCTAGCAGTAAGGACCTCATCTAACTCCTTTTTGAATATATTTAGTGAATTGGCCTCAACAACTTTCTGTGGTAGAGAATTCCACAGGTTCACCACTCTCTGGGTGAAGAAGTTCCTCCGCATCTCGGTCCTAAATGGCTTACCCCTTATCCTTAGACTGTGACCCCTGGTTCTGGACTTCCCCAACATTGGGAACATTCTTCCTGCATCTAACCTGTCTAACCCCGTCAGAATTTTATATGTTTCTATGAGGTCCCCTCTCATTCTTCTGAACTCCAGTGAATACAAGCCCAGTTGATCCAGTCTTTCTTGATAGGTCAGTCCCGCCATCCCGGGAATCAGTCTGGTGAACCTTCGCTGCACTCCCTCAATAGCAAGAATGTCCTTCCTCAGGTTAGGAGACCAAAACTGTACACAATACTCCAGGTGTGGCCTCACCAATGCCCTGTACAACTGTAGCAACACCTCCCTGCCCCTGTACTCAAATCCCCTTGCTATGAAGGCCAACATGCCATTTGCTTTCTTAACCGCCTGCTGCACCTGCATGCCAACCTTCAATGACTGATGTACCATGACACCCAGGTCTCTTTGCACCTCCCCTTTTCCTAATCTGTCACCATTCAGATAATAGTCTGTCTCTCTGTTTTTACCACCAAAGTGGATAACCTCACATTTATCCACATTATACTTCATCAGATGGTGCACAATTATCCAACCTGAATTAAAAACATGCAGCCTTGAGTATTCTATTAATGTATCACAAAGGTAGAATTTTTAAGTGGTGACTGTAGGTGCGCAATACAAAGATGACAATTTTAAGGAGGAATCCAAAAACAAAATGAACATACACAGTACTGATCGATTACTGGTACAGGTGCAGCATCGAGAATCTGGAACTCTTGGGACCGAGGCCATACTGGATTGCGACTTTCCGGGCTTTCGATCGTCTTTCTGACGTCATGAATCCGGAAACACCCGAGCCCAGGTTTGGGTATTTCCAGATTTTGGAATGTCAGAAAGCGGGGGGGAGGGACCCACCGAGGAGAGGGTCCATGCCCCGCAGAGGAGAGGGGGTCGGGGCCCCGCCGAGGACAGAGGGTCTGGGTGCCGCCAAGGAGAGAGGGTTGGGACCCTGCAGAGAGGAGAGGGGGTCGGGGCCCTACCGAGATGTTCGGGCAGGGCCCCGCCCAATGAAGGTGCTGTTCGGGCGGGCCCCGCCGCTGAGATGCTCGGGCCAGCCGGCCCCGTCGCGGAGGTGGTGTTTGGGCGAGCTGGCGGCGAGGCCCTGAGGTAAGGGGAGCGGCGACGAGCTAATGGCAGCAGCGGTGAGTGGAGGCGAGACCCAAGGTCGGGCAGCAGCGAGGCCCCGAGGTCGGCGGATCCGGATTCCGGAACATTTGATGGATTCCGGACGACCCTGCCACTGGTCGGTCCGGAGACCGGATCCCGGAACATTCCGGATTTGCGACGCTGCACCTGTACACTATATTCATAAATACAGTAAATTATGACCTGAAACTGGTAGAAATCCAGGTCTCCAGCAATGACTTCTGATATTTAAAACAGTGATAGAAAAAGAAGTTAAAAATAAAGATAGACGCAAATCTTTAAAGGTGGTAGGACAGGTTGATCAAGCTGTTAAAAAAAGCATATGGAATCTTTGGCTTCATAAATAGAGGCATAGAGTACAAAAGCAATGAAGTTATGCTAAACCTTTATGTGTCACTGGTTAGGCGTCAGCTGGGGTATTGTGTCCAATCCTGAGCAACACACTTTAGGAAGGATCTCAAATCTTGGAGAGGGTGCAGAGGAGATTTATTAGAATGATGCCAGGGGTGAGGGACTTCAGTTATGTGGAGAGATTAAGCAGCTGGGATTGTTCTCCTTAGTTTAGGGAAGGTCAAGCGGAGATTCAATTGAGGTGTTCAAAATTATGAGGGATTTTGGTGGAGTAAATAAGGAGAAACTGTTTCCACTGGCAGGTAGTTCGGTAACTAGTGGACATACATTAAAGGTAATTGACCAAAGAACCAGAGGGAGATGAGGAGATTCTTTCCCCCTCAGTAAGTTATGATCTGGAATGCACAATCTGAAAGGATGGTGGAAGCTAAAATAGTAACTTTCAAAAGGAAATTGGATATAATACTTGAAAAGGAAACATTTCCAAGGCTATAGGGAAAGAGTTGGGACTAATTGGACAGCTCTTTCAAAGAGCTGGCATTGGCATAGTGGGTCAAATGGCCTCCTTCTGTGCTGCAAGATTCCATAATTCTATGAAGAGGGAAATGATCTTTGCAAAAAATCAGTGTCGATATGAAACTTTAAGTGATTTGTGCATCACCCCACTTGTATATCTGCCTAAAGTGTGGCTGTACCTCAATCACATCAGATCATCATCATTTTCTAACCAACAGCTCACCTAAGAACCTAATGCAAATAATTATTTCTGTTACATTTTATAAATCAATCTTTGAGAAAAACAAAATTTAACATCAAACAGGGAATATTGAAAGGCTGATTCATTGACTACAGATATTTCTAACCACCAGTAATTAGTCCTTACAATATTCAAATTACATTACTTTACATTTCCAGATGTGATACTTTACAATTCCTTTAATTATAGCAGCCAGTCTGCATTCATAAGAGATAAATATAGCAAACTAGAAAGTATTGACTTTATGATCATTTACTTTAACAGTAGTTATAAATCTGCTGCTCAATGCAAAGGCAATTAAACTGAAATCTCATTCAAATATGCCAACTGAAGATTCATAAATAGAAATTTCTATAGTGAAAGCAAATCTAAAAAAACCCATAACTTCAATATCCAGATGCAAGCAATTAGAACTGTTAGAAATGACAAGCCTACTGTTACTTATTTCCTGTATATGGTACAGGAATATAAAAACCCCACAAATTAGCAATTTAAATAAGATTTAACAAGAAGCCACACTGGAACACATTACAGAGATTGAAACAGAAATACTTCTAGTCTTGATTGCCCCTTGCACTCCTGCAATTTCTTTTGATGCTCATACACAAAATATTATTTACATCACTGTACTCCTGCTGTCATATTACAACTCAGGAAACAATGCTAGAACTAACTTCAAAACCAGAAACACTTACTTCACACGTAAAATATATCAAGTTAAATAAATTGTCATTCATGCAGTGAATATGGTCTTAAAAAGACAGATTTCTAATTTAGAGACAAAAGGGATTTAGATTCAGCAGCAAGATAGAGGAGATGTGAAAATGTTGTCTCCATACGATGTGCTCAACCTTTGCTCAATTTTACCTTGATGCAAAGTGGAACAATGCATTTCATGTAGTGACTATGACATGTATTGTCTTAGAATTGAGGATGGCCAAGTCGCTGGAAGTTGGGGCCATGACTATGTACATTAATCCTTCCTTCAAACTCTGCATGAAACTAACTGCCTTTCTCTCTTTCTACTATCCCAGCCATCTCAATCTTTTGAAGCAAATACTATTGAATTAGGTATCATATTAAAACAACAACATGTATTTATATAGCGCTTTTAATGTAGTGAAACATCCCAAGGTGCTTCACAGGAGTATTATGTGATAAAAATTTGACACCGAGCCACATAAGTAGAAATTAGCACAGATAACCAAACGCTTGGTCAAAGAGGTATGTTTTAAGGAGAGTCTTCAAGAAGGAAACAGAGGTCGAGAGGCTGAGAGGTTTAGACAGGGAGTTCCAGAGTTTGGGGCCTAGGCAACAGAAATCAAGGCCACCAATGGTTGATCAATTATAATCAGGGATGCACAGGAAGGCAGAATTAGAGGAGCGCAGATAACTCGGGGGGGGGGGGGGGGGGGAGAGATTACAGAGATAGGGAGCGGCGAGGCCATGGAGGGATTTGAAATCAAGGATGAGAATTTTAAAATCGAGGCATTGCTTAACTGAAAACCAATGTAGGTCAGCAAGCACAGGGCTAATGGATGAGCGGGACTTGATGTGAGTTAGGACACGGGTAGCCGAGTTTTGGATCACCTTTAGTTTATGTAGGGTAGAATGTGGGAGACCAGCCTGGAATGCATTAAAATAGCCAGGTCTAGAGATAACAAAGACATGGATGAAGGCTTCAGCAGGATGAGCTAAGGCAAGGGTGGAGATAAGCGATGTTATGGAGGTGGAAATAGGCGGTCTTAGTTATGCTACCGATATGTGGTCAAAAGGTAATTTCAGAGTCAAATATGACACCAAGGCTGCGAACAACCACAGACAGAAGTTGGGGAGAGCATATATTACTTGCTGTAAATATGCACGGGAGGCTCCCCAAACTACTAAAACTTTAACTGTTCAAGCACTGATTTTCAGGAACAAAACCATTTTTTTTCCACCCCAAAGAATTCACCTAGGAATTATATTGCACTGCAGCCAGTGTTTTTTTGTGACAATTCAGATTCATTTTTATATTTCCCCAACACCTCCTATTCTGAAGACATGGACTCAAGTTCCACAAACATTCGCAGCCCTCTGAAAGATCACCCAACTGTCCATTCTGCACATACAAGCCTAGAAAGAGTTGCTGACAATGATTAAAGAGGGGCAGCAATCATAGACCGAGCCTAGTTGTAACCTTAGCTAATCTGTGGACACATTTTTCAGTTGGTATCTCTGGACAGCAGACAAGATTTGTAAATTGGCTATCTATCTCCCCTCTACCCACTGAATATAAAAGGGCTGCAGCAGGGGTAAAAACTAAAAATCATGGTTTAAAAAGTAGGATGAAAACACTCTACCTAAATGCACGCAGCATTAGAAATAAAGTAAATGAGTTGACGGTACAAATCATTGCAAATGGGTATGATTTGGTGGCCATTACAGAGACATGGTTGCAAGGTGGCCAGGACTGGGAATTAAACGTACAGGGGTATCTGACGATTCGGAAAGATAGGCAGGAAGGGAAGGGAGGTGGGGTAGCTCTGTTAATAAGGGATGATATCAGGGCAGTTGTGAGGGATGATATTGGCTCCAATGAACAAAATGTTGAATCATTGTGGGTGGAGATTAGAGATAGTAAGGGGAAAAAGTCACTGGTCGGCGTAGCTTATAGGCCCCCAAATAATAACTTCATGGTGGGGCGGGAAATAATCAAGGGAATAATGGAGGCATGTGAAAAAGGAACGGCAGTAGTTATGGGGGATTTTAACCTACATATCGATTGGTCAAATCAAATCGCAGGGGGTAGCCTGGAGGAGGAATTCATAGAATGCATACGGGATTGTTTCTTAGAACAGTATGTAACAGAGCCTACAAGGGAGCAAGCCATTTTGGATCTGGTCCTGTGTAACGAGACAGGAAAAATAAACGATCTCCTCGTAAAAGATCCTCTCGGAATGAGTGATCACAATATGGTTGAATTTGTAATACAGATTGAGGATGAGGAAGTTGTGTCAGAAACGAGCGTACTATGCTTAAACAAAGGGGACTACAGTGGGATGAGGGCAGAGTTGGCTAAAGTAGACTGGAAACAAGGACTAAACGGTGGCACAATTGAGGAACAGTGGAGGACTTTTAAGGAGCTCTTTCAAAATGCGCAACAAAAATATATTCCAGTGAAAAAGAAGGGCGGCAAGAGAAGAGATAACCAGCCGTGGATAACCAAGGAAATAAAGGAAAGTATCAAATCAAAGACCAATGCGTATAAGGTGGCCAAGGTTAGTGGGAAACTAGAGGATTGGGAAGATTTTAAGCAACAGCAAAGAATGACTAAAAAAGCAATAAAGAAAGGGAAGATAGATTACGAAGGTAAACTTGCGCAAAACATAAAAACAGATAGTAAAAGCTTTTACAGATATATAAAACGGAAAAGAGTGACTAAAGTAAATGTTGGTCCCTTAGAAGATGAAAAGGGGGATTTAATAATGGGAAATGTGGAAATGGCTGAGACCTTAAACAATTATTTTGCTTCCGTCTTCACAGTGGAAGACACAAAAACCATGCCAAAAATTGCTGGTCATAGGAATGTGGGAAGGGAGGTCCTTGAAATGATCACTATCACTAGGGAGGTAGTGCTGGACAGACTAATGGGATTGAAGGTAGACAAGTCCACTGGTCCTGATGAAATGCATCCCAGGGTATTAAAAGAGATGGCGGAAGTTATAGCAGATGCATTTGTTATAATCTACCAAAATTCTCTGGACTCTGGGGAGGTACCAGCGGATTGGAGAGCAGCTAATGTAACGCCTCTGTTTAAAAAAGGGGGCAGGCAAAAGGCAGGTAACTATAGGCTGGTTAGTTTAACATCTGTAGTGGGGAAAATGCTTGAAACTATCATTAAGGAAGAAATAGCGGGACATCTGGATAGGAATAGTGCAATCAAGCAGACGCAGCATGGATTCATGAAAGGGAAATCATGTTTAACTAACTTACTGGAATTCTTTGAGGATATAACGAGCATGGTGGATAGAGGTGTACCGATGGATGTGGTGTATTTAGATTTCCAAAAGGCATTCGATAAGGTGCCACACAAAAGGTTACTGCAGAAGATAAAGGTACGCGGAGTCAGAGGAAATGTATTAGCATGGATAGAGAATTGGCTGACGAACAGAAAGCAGAGAGTCGGGATAAATGGGTCCTTTTCCGGTTGGAAATCAGTGGTTAGTGGTGTGCCACAGGGATCAGTGCTGGGACCACAACTGTTTACAATATACATAGATGACCTAGAAGAGGGGACAGAGTGTAGTGCAACAAAATTTGAAGATGAAACTAAGATTAGTGGGAAAGCGGGTTGTGTAGAGGACTCAGAGAGGCTACAGGAGATTTGGATAGGTTAAGCGAATGGGCTAAGGTTTGGCAGATGGAATACAATGTCGGAAAGTGTGAGGTCATCCACCTTGGGAAAAAAAACCAGTAAAAGGGAATATTATTTGAATGGGGAGAAATTACAACATGCTGTGATGCAGAGGGACCTGGGGGTCCTTGTGCATGAAACCCCAAAAGGTTAGTTTGCAGGTGCAGCAGGTAATCAGGAAGGCAAATGGAATGTTGGCCTTCATTGCGAAAGGGATGGAGTATAAAAGCAGGGAGGTGTTGCTGCAACTGTATAAGGTATTGGTAAGGCCGCACCTGGAGTACTGCGTGCAGTTTTGGTCACCTTACTTAAGGAAGGATATACTAGCTTTGGAAGGGGTACAGAGACGATTCACTAGGCTGATTCGAGAAATGAGGGTGTTACCTTATGATGATAGATTGAGTAGACTGGGTCTTTACTCCTTGGAGTTCAGAAGGATGAGGGGTGATCTTATAGAAACATTTAAAATCATGAAAGGGATAGACAAGATAGAGGCAGAGAGGTTGTTTCCATTGGTGGGGGAGACTAGAACTAGGGGGCACAGCCTCAAAATACGGAGGAGCCAATTTAAAACCGAGTTGAGAAAGAATTTCTTCTCCCAGAGGGTTGTGAATCTGTGGAATTCTCTGCCCAAGGAAGCAGTTGAGGCTGGCTCATTGAATGTTTTCAAGTCAAAGATAGATAGATTTTTAAGCAATAAGGGAATTAAGGGTTATGGGGAGAGGGCGGGTAAGTGGAGCTGAGTCCACGACCAGATCAGCCATGATCTTATTGAATGGCGGAGCAGGCTCGAGGGGCTAGATGGCCTACTCCTGTTCCTAATTCCTATGTTCCTATGTTCCTACCCTAGCTTAGGGGTGTGAATGTTAATATTACCCTAAATTCCCAATTCTGAGTGCTGGTAAGTAATGTGGTTTTCGGTGGTTAAACTTCAACAGAACCCATGCACACACTTGGGATGTCCCCAAGCTTTCGGGACTCGACTAAGTGAGGCCAGTACATTTCACAACAGGGTCAAAATAAACCGCTTTTATGGACTTTTCAGCAGCTGGGTTTGAAGAGTGAAGCATGGCGATGATTGGTCTGAGTCAGCTGATTACCAAAAAAAAACACCACTCTGGCTGAAATCTACAAAATAATCCTTTAAAAAACGACTACTGACACAGGACACTCTATCAAAATGGAAATAATTAAAATATATCTATTGGTCAAACATTTCAGAGAAAGCAAAAGGTCAAAACTACAATAAATAAAAATATATTTTTTAGACCAGTCCTTGCAGTTTTGGAAACTATTGCAAGGTGTTTGGATGTACAATTGCAAGTTGCCAATAATTAAATCTGTCTGACAGTAAACCTGGTTTAGGTATAGGGCAGCATCTTCTTCATATTGGTCATATCTATCAACAGGTCTGCTTCTGTAAACTGGAGCTTTCACCAGCTTTCCTGTCAAGGGCAAGAGCTGTTGGAGTTTTGCCCATTGACTGCAAAATGGCTTTTATGGACTTCAGATAATTGCAGCACCCCAAGAACCATAATGTAATTATGCACCTACTGTTTGAAATTCCACAGAGTAAACACATTTCTCATTAATTATCTCAATGAAACCAGTTAGATTTTAAAGTGTGAATCTTCCTAATATGCAGTTAATTCTCTAAACATGATAGTCTGTGACAAGCTCTTGACATTGAGGCCACCAACGCCAGTAAAGTAAATGGGATTTCAAAGTGCTACCAGGTGGCAAGCACCAAAAGATGAACACTTAGAGATCGTATCTTTGGCCACAGCAAGCTTAGCTGCTGAACTGCTCATAGCTGCCCCATTAGTCTTAGACTAATAGGTGTTTCCATTTTCTGATCTACACTTTACATCTCCAGCCAACACACAAGTGATAAATCTTCTGTCAGCAAAATGTCATTAACAGCAATTTTTAAATAACTGCATCTGTGATGGGGCATTAGAAGCTGCATCTAGCAATGCAGAAATGCTTCCTTAAGTGATTCTGCAATATTAATGTAGCATTAGAAACACCTTTGACGAGAGAGAATTCTATCACTCAAATCCATTCTTTTTGAAATTCTGAAAGTCAATCTCAGGAACATTGGAATTGCTAAACGAAAAAAGACCAAGGTCCATCTAGTTCACCTTCTACCACTCTGGTAGTTGCACAGTAAAGAAATATTCGTCAAGGAAAACCCAAGTGGTGGAAATCTTTGGGCGCCACAGGTTCAAAGTGCACTGTTCCTCCCAAATATGCTATACTTAGCATATCATGTCTCTAATTATTCATTCTGCATCCCAAAATATAATTTTTTGAAACAAATCTAAGTTGCAACTGAATTAATCAATACTATGTGCTTCCATCAACTCCTTAGGCAGACTGTTCCACTCGTTCACTGAAATAATGGCTCAAATCTTACTGGGAAAATAATGGCGAGTTCACGACGCACAACATTATTAAAACGCAAATCGGCCAGCAAGTTCAGGCCAGGAAGAGATATGCCATGAGTTGCGATTCACCGTAACCTGTTGATTGATTTTCGCCGCTGTGTGGTTTGCCTCGTACAAACAGTAACTCCCCCTCAAATTCCCCGTTATTTTGAAGAACTTGCTGGATTTGCACATTAAACTCGAATTAAACCTACCATAAGTTAGAGCTGATAATTACCAGTTTAAGCACCCTTTAACAATGTGATAATGGTTAATGCAGTACCATTCCTTAAATCTCAATGGTTACAGTGATGGACAGTTGGTCCCGATGTTCGCCAAGGTCTTAGGTGCCCCGCTGCCCCGTTATTGACTTACATGTCCAGCAAATTATACAGCAAAAGATTTGAGCTGAAAGGTGCAGGAAAAAGACTAAATAATAGCGCATAGTAGAGATGTCCCGCCCCAGCAAAATTTCGGCCAATGTTTCCTCCGATTCCTTTTGAATTTATAACCCCTTCAAGCATAGGCCATGTCTACTTTTCTGAGCAAGGCGAAACGGTTAGTCATGGTTTCTATTATCCCTGACCTGCAAGAGGACACCATCACAGGTTGGGAGGATAAAAGAGCAGCGCGGGCCTTGGAATGTCGTGGGCCACTCCGACCTGCAAGAGGAAACCATCGCAGGTCGGGAGGATAAAAGAGCATACCACTGCCGTTTCCAGCACGAGCTGCTACATGTGTGCGACTGGATGACATCATCAAAACCCAGATCACCATTTGGAGCATGAGCAGGAACATCGACAGGACCCAGGTACAGTGGAGGAACGGGAAGGTCAGGGCGGATGAGCAGCGAGAGATCGTGGTGGAGGTGTATCAAGTGATTGAGGCGGAGGAGCAGCGAAAGATCGTGATGGAGATGTGGCAAAATGTTTTATGACGGGGGAGCTGTGAGAGGTCTTGACGGAGGCTGGCGAATGTTTATGGTGGAGGAACGGTGAGAGATTGTGGCGGAGGTTTGTCAAATGAGGGTACGGGGCCCAGAAGAGCCAGGGGCCCAGGGGCAGCATGGGCCAGCCCACACTGTGATATGTGTGAGCACTAGGTCCATGCAGCAGAGCAAGTTTCTGTTCATCCTGGTAAACCCAATCCCCTGGATAAAGACCTAGCTCTGCCAAACCCATGTGGTGGCTGGTGTGCAACAGTAACCACACGTTAAAAAAATCCATGCACAGGCATCTTCCACCCCTGGAGTTCAGGACTGGAATATTGATCGGGTCCTTCATTGAAACATCTGTGAACTCATTCCTTTTGGTGTAGAAGCAAGTCATCCTCGTTCGAGGAACCGCCTATAATATTTAGTCCATTAGAATGTTAAAAGGAGCAATCCTATGATCTCTCAGCCTTCTTTTATCCATGGAGAACATGCCCAATTTACATAATCTCTCCTCATAATTCAATCTCTCTAATTTCCCTCACTCATTCTGGTTGTTCTCTTCTGTATCCTTTCAATAGCTGAAATATTATTTTTTGTACTGTGAGAACCAGAACTGCACACAGTATTCCAAGTGCTGTTGCACCAATGATTTATAAAGTGGCAGGATACCTCATTATTTTGGCTCAATATTGACCTTATAATATATCTGGGTCTAGAAACTCGTCTCGGGTGGTGGCGCAAAGCATGCGGTATCGGATCGGCCGCCCGTTACACGCAGTGCCCGATACTGATTTTTACTGCAGTAAATGGACCAGAATAGAAACATAGAAAATAGGTGCAGGAGTAGGCCATTCGGCACTTCGAGCCTGCACCACCATTCGATAAGGTCATGGCTGATCATTCCCTCAGTACCCTTTTCCTGCTTTCTCTCCATACCCCTTGATCCCCTTAGCCGTAAGGGCCATATCTAACTCCCTCTTGAATATATCCAATGAACTGGCATCAACAACTCTCTGCGTTAGGGAATTCTACAGATTAACAACTCTCTGAGTGAAGAAGTTTCTCCTCATCTCAGTCCGAAATGGCCTACCCCTTATCCCAAGTCTGTGACCCCTGGTTCTGGACTTCCCCAACATCAGGAACAATTAACTCGCATCTAACCTGTCCCGTCCCGTCAGAATCGTGTATGTTTCTATGAGATCCCCTCTCATCCTTCTAAAATCCAGTGAATACAGGCCCAGTTGATCAAGTCTGTCCTCATATGTCAGTCCGGCCATCCCGGGAATCAGTCTGGTGAACCTTCGCTGCACTCCCACAATAGCAAGAACGTCCTTCCTCAGATTAGGAGACCAAAACTGAACACAATATTCCAGGTGAGGCATCACCAAGGCCCTGTACAACTGCAGTAAGACCTCCCTGCTCCTATACTCAAATCCCCTAGCTATGAAGGCCAACATACCATTTGCCTTCTTCACCGCCTGTTGTACCTGTATGCCAACTTTCAATGACTGATGAACCATGACACCCAGGTCTCGATGCACCTCCCCTGTTCTTAATCTGCCACCATTCAGATAATATTCTGTCTTCACGATTTTTCCCCCAAAATGGATAACCTTACATTTATCCACATTATACTGCATCTGCCGTGCATTTGCCCACTTACCTAACCTGTCCAAGTCACCCTGCAGCCTCCGAGCGCCCCCTCACAGCTCACACCGCCACCCAGTTTAGTGTCATCTGCAAACTTGGAGATATTACACTCAATTCCTTCATCCAAATCATTGATGTATATTATAAAGAACTGGGGTCCCAGCACTGAGCCCTGCGGCACTCCACTAGTCACTGCCTGCCATTCTGAAAAGGACCCGTTTATCCCGACTCTCTGCTTCCTGTCTGCCAACCAGTTCCCTATCCATGTCAGTATATTACCCCCAATACCATGTGCTTTGATTTTGCACATCAATCTCTTGTGTGGGACCTTCTCAAAAGCCCTTTGAAAGTCCAAATATACCACATCCACTGGTTCTCCCTTGTCCACGCTACTAGTTACATCCTCAAAAAATTCCAGAAGATTTGTCAAGCATGATTTCCCCATCATAAATCCATGCTGACTTGGACCGATCCTATCACTGTTTTCCAAATGCGCTGCTATTTCATCCTTAATAATTGATTCCAACATTTTCCCCACCACTGATGTCAGGCTAACTGGTCTATAATTACCCGCTTTCTCTCTCCCTCCCTTTTTAAAAAGTGGTGTTACATTAGCTACCGTCCAGTCCGTAGGAACTGATCCAGAGTCGATAGACTGTTGGAAAATGATCACCAATGCATCCACTATTTCTAGGGCCACTTCCTTAAGTACTCTGCAGACTATCAGGCCCCGGGGATTTATCAGCCTTCAATCCCATCAATTTCCCTAACACAACTTCTAATAAGGATATCCTTTAGTTCCTGCTTCTCACTCGACCCTCGGTCCCCTCGTACTTCCGGAAGGTTATTTGTGAATTCCTTCGTGAAGACAGAACCAAAGTATTTGTTCAATTGGTCTGCCATTTCTTTGTTCCCCATTATAAATTCACCTAAATCCGACTGCAAGAGACCTACGTTTGTCTTCACTAATCTTTTTTTCTTCGCATATCTATAGAAGCTTTTGCAGTCAGTTTTTATGTTCCCGGCAAGCTTCTTCTCGTACTCTATTTCCCCCCTCTTAATTAAACCCTTTGTCCTCCTCTGCTGAATTCTAAATTTCTGCCAGTCCTCAGGTTTGCTGCTTTTTCTGGCCAATTTATATGCCTCTTCCTTGGATTTAGCACTATCCTTAATTTTCCTTGTTAGCCACGGTTGAGCCACTTTCCCAGTTTTACTTTTACTCCAGACAGGGATGTACAATTGCTGAAGTTCATCGATGTGATCTTTAAGTGTTTGCCATTGCCTATCCACCGTCAACCCTTTAAGTATCATTTGCCAGTCTATTCTAGCCAATTCACGCCTCAAACCATCGAAGTTACCTTTCCTTAAGTTCAGGACCCTAGTTTCTGAATGCACTGTGTCACTCTCCATCCTAATAAAGAATTCTACCATATTATGGTCATTCTTCCCCAAGGGGTCTCGCACAGCAAGATTGTTAATTAGTCCTTTGTCATTACACATCATCCAGTCATGGCTGGCTGCGTGTAACGGGCGGCTGATCTCAGACCACCCGTTTTGCACCACCACCAGAGACAAATTTCTAGGCCCTGATGACACACTGCCACCGAGCATTGTTGCGATAGCTTCAATTTATTGTCAATCAGGACTCCATGCCACTTCATTTTCTATGCTAATTATTTTCTTTATATTTAAATAGACCCTTCCTGAATTTTTTGTCCCCATGTGAAGCACTTTACCTTTCTCTACACTGAATTTGATCTGCCCCCTGTCTGCTCAATTCCCAAAGTATATTCAAATCCTCCTGTAGCTTATCTGGCTCAGTTTTGGAGTCTACCACCATCATTAGATTTGTATCAGCTGCAAATTTCGTCATTGTGCTTGTGACTCCCAGCTCTAGATCATTAAAGACCATAAAAGACCACCAGTGCACCAGTTAATAACCCACTTGGGGCAGTTACCCAGGCAGAGCGGCAATTTTAGCATCTTGAAAAAGTTTTCTCCGTCCACCCAGAAATTCGCCAGAATTGGTCGAAGAGCTGTCAGAAGCCATTTTTGCACACCAGAGCTGGGATGGTGATGACAAAAGTTTGGTCGGTACATTTTGTGGGCCCATTGCGCATGCGCGGAACTCCGAATCAGATCCCGGGAAAAGTCGAGTCTTAAAGGATAGTAATGCACCCATAAAAGTTTTCAAAATCACTTGTTTTCAATCTGTACTGTTATGTCTGTCTACCACTGCAAACTTGGAGTCTCACGCACTGTGCTCTGTGTAAACATTGCACTGACTGTAACCTCTGAGGGAAGCGCTTCCTCATCGCTTTAAGTAGCCACCAGTTAACGACTCTGCAAGCCTGTACCGACTGTTTTTCCAGATGATATTCTTGGAGTCCGCTAAATTTACCGACCGGGGCACAAGCGTGGGCGTTGCACCAGGAGTGACGTCAGGATTGCATTGATCGTCAGCAGCCAGGCACTACTGATTTGCGCCCCTGGTGAGCTGCTAATGAATTTTCGGTCGGGGTGCTAAAAGCTGCAATCGCAGCCGGTAACCTCGTACGCTCCCATTAACGCCCACTCTGGCCGCTAAACTGAGATGTCAGGCAACCGAAAATCTAGCCCAAAGCCTATGAATCAAATACATGCTACAGTGGCTTAGTGGTAGCACTCTGCCTTCGGAGTCAGCTGGTTGTATGTTCAAGCCTCATTCCAGGGCTCAAGCGCATAATCGAGGCTGACACTCTAGTGCTGGAGGGGTATTCTTTGTGACGAGAAGTTAAACGGAGGCCCTGACTGCCCGCTTGGGTGACTGTAAAAGATCCCATAGAACTACTCGAAAAGGAGCAGGAGTATTCTCCTGGTATCCTGGCTCACATTTATTCCGCAACCTACAAAACAAACAGATCAGCTGACCATTCATCTCATTTCTGGGACCATTGTAGATGCAAATTGGCTGCAATGTTTGCCCATTAAACAGTACAAAAATAATTAATTGGTGTAAAGCACATTGGGGACCTCCTCCCCCAGAGCACAAGAAAGATGTCAAATAAATGCAAGAGTATCCCTTTAATCATTAATTCTAATAAACTGTAATTTTCAAAGATGAACAGTGAGGTCTGTTCACAATATTAAAAAGGGATAAAGAGCATACAGGATGGTGATTTTTCAATCTACTACCTGTTAATCACAGTGTGGGAAAAGGCATATATGCAAAAAAATCTTCAAAGTGACCACTTATTATTCCATATTTACTCGCAACCTAAACATACAACCAGAATTTTTGATTAGCGTCTCCTTAAAGCACCTACTGGGTTCGAAGTATTTCATTTAGCAGAAGCATATTCTTTATTACTGCATGAATTTTTCTTTTAGGTTTATTCAGTTACACAAATTCTATTTAAAATAAAATAGCCATCATAATAAAATTGAGAGTATTTATTCAGAAAATTGAGTGTATTTATTCATAGTCCATTTAAAAAAAAAACAGCCAATTGCGGTACCTCACTCGTGCGATTATTGGTAGGCTACTCTCCTAAATTCCATATATCGCACTTCCAGTAGTGGTCACTGGTCAGCAAATTAGGAATTAGGAACTCTGGCAATTTTCCTCTCCCTAACTGAAGGGTGCTGAGGCCAACTGTAGCACACCTCGCACTGCCCTGGCTGAGACAAGCTAAATCAGCACACATTTACCCATTTGTATGGGCAGTTACAGGGTAAACAAGATGAACACAAATCTCTCAAATTAGCTAAAAGATCTGAAAGTGGCTGAATTTAAATGAAACAAAGTTACCAACTGCAAAACTGGCCAATACAGATCTCAAAACACAAGAAAAATCCGAACACCCAGTAAAAGGAGGCAGCAGAGAAATACAAGTTTGCAGGTACAATTCTAATTGGTCTCCCGAGTGATTGGAAAGGTGATGCACAAAGAACACTGTGCAACTGGACTCGGGTCAAAGAGGGAGCAGTTCTGTGATTAGAGCAAAATAAGGTTATCCAGTCTTGGGACTCGAGAGATCATTTTTATTGCCCTTTTGCTTCAACACTATGTCCACATTCCTCTATACTACTCCACTGCTGAATCAAGAATCTGACCATTTTGTTTTAAAACTGATGCTTAGTGTCACCCAGTAATTACTGGCACTTGTTTTTCTAATCTCCTTTCCTATTTGGTTCAGCCTCAGTGGGGTCCTTCACTATGGCCTGATAAATTCACCTGGATTTCACAAGAAAAAACTGTCTGGCCAATTGCTAAGTGTTAAAAGCTGAAATGTCATTGTTTTGCTCGAAGATCACTTTCCCACATAAAATTTTAACCCTACAAATGTTCAAATAAAAAAAAACTTTATGATCCGTGATGGCAAGACTGATGCACGGGAATTTTATTGTTCTACTACCCAAATGAAACCATAATTGATAATCATTAGTTCCCTGTTATGCCTATTAGCATTCATCTGTGGTTGAAAAGATGGTGGAGTCCATTATTAAAGAGGCAGTAGCAGGACATTTGGAAAAGCAAAATTCAGTCAGGCCGAGTCAGCATGGATTTATGAAGGGGAAGTCATGTTTGACAAATTTGCTAGAATTCTTTGAGGATGTAACGAACAGGGTGGATAAAGGGCGAACCAGTGGATGTGGTGTATTTGGACTTCCAGAAGGCTTTTGACAAAGTGCCACATAAAAGGTTACTGCACAAGATAAAAGTTCACGGGGTTGGGGGTAATATATTAGCCTGGATAGAGGATTGGCTAACTAACAGAAAACAGAGAGTAGGCATAAATGGTTCATTCTCGGGTTGGCAATCAGTAACCAGTGGGGTGCCGCAGGGATCAGTGCTAGGACCCCTATATTAACGACTTGGAGGAAGGGACCGAGTGTAACGTAGCCAAATTTGCTGACGATACAACGATGGGAGGAAAAGCAATGTGTGAGGAGGACACAAAAAATCTGTAAAAGGACATAGACAGGGTAAGTGAGTGGCAAAAATTTGGCAGATGGAGTATAATGTTGGAAAGTGTGAGGCAGAAAAAAAATCAAAGAACAAGTTATTATTTAAATGGAGAAAGTTTGCAAAGTGCTGCAGTATAGTGGGACCTGGAGGTACTTGTGCATGAAACACAAAAGGTTAGTATGCAGGTACAGCAAGTGATCAGGAAGGCCAATGGAATCTTGTCCTTTATTGCAAAGGGGATGGAACATAAAAGCAGGGAAGGCTTGCTACAGTTGTACAGGGTATTGGTAAGGCCACACCTGGAATACTGCATGCAGTTTTGGTTTCCATATTTAAGAAAGGATATACTTGCTTTGGAGGCAGTTCAGAGAAGGTTCACAAGGTTGATTCCAGAGATGAGGGGGTTGACTTATGAGGAAAGGTGGAGTAGATTGGGCCTCTACTCATTGGAATTCAGAAGAATGAGAGTTGATCTTATCGAAACGTATAAGGTTATGAGAGGGCTTGACAAGGTGGATGCAGAGAGGATGTTTCCACTGATAGGGGAGACTAGAACTGGAAGGCATAATCTTAGAATAAGGGGCCGCCCATTTAAAACTGAGATGAGGAGAAATGTCTTCTCTGAGGGTTGTAAATCTGTGGAATTCACTGCCTCAGAGCTGTGGAAGCTGGGACATTAAATAAATTTAAGACAGAAATAGACAATTTCTTAAACGATAAGGGAATAAGGGGTTATGGAGAGCGGGCAGGGAAGTGGACCTGAGTCCATGATCAGATCAGCCATGATTGTATTAAATGGCGGAGCAGGCTCGAGGGTCCGTATGGCCTATGAGGCTACAGAGTGACTTGGATAGGTTAGGTGAGTGGGCAAATGCATGGCAGATGAAGTATAATGTGGATAAATGTGAGGTTATCCACTTTGGTTGTAAAAACAGAGAGACAGACTATTATCTGAATGGTGACAGATTAGGAAAAGGGGAGGCACAACGAGACCTGGGTGTCATGGTACATCAGTCATTGAAGGTTGGCATGCAGGTACAGCAGGCGGTTAAGAAGGCAAATGGCATGTTGGCCTTTATAGCGAGGGGATTTGAGTACAGGGGCAGGGAGGTGTTACTACAGTTGTACAGGGCCTTGGTGAGGCCACACCTGGAGTATTGTGTACAGTTTTGGTCTCCTAACTTGAGGAAGGACATTCTTGCTATTGAGGGAGTGCAGCGAAGGTTCACCAGACTGATTCCCGGGATGGCGGGACTGAAATATCAAGAAAGATTGGATCAACTGGGCTTGTATTCACTGGAGTTCAGAAGATGAGAGGAGAACTCATAGAAACGTTTAAAATTCTGACGGGTTTAGACAGGTTAGATGCAGGAAGAATGTTCCCAATGTTGGGGAAGTCCAGAACCAGGGGTCACAGTCTAAGGATAAGGGGTAAGCCATTTAGGACCGAGATGAGGAGAAACTTCTTCACCCAGAGAGTGGTGAACCTGTGGAATTTTCTACCACAGAAAGTTGTTGAGGCCAATTCACTAAATATATTCAAAAAGGAGTTAGATGTCGTCCTTACTACTAGGGGATCAAGGGATATGGCAAGAAAGCAGGAATGGGGTAATGAAGTTTCATGTTCAGCCATGAACTCATTGAATGGCGGTGCAGGCTCGAAGGGCCGAATGGCCTATTCCTGCACCTATTTTCTATGTTACTCCTGCTCCTATTTCTTATGTTCTTAAATCTCATGAGCTTCAAACAGCTTTCATCTGCTGTAAGAAACCTGATCTTAATGTTTAGAGCACATGATATCCACATTTTCCTGTAATTCTAATTAACTGGAATGGACTGTAGTCTTCCTATTGGTGATCATTGTTATTTAATTTTGCCCAAGTTAACTTTGCTTTTGACCAACTTTTAAATATACTTGTTCATCTTCCATTGACAGAACTTTACCAGAGATGCACATTTCTTCCTTTTGAGTTTGCACATATTTTAATTCAGGTTTGTGCTACTCAGATGCCCAACCTCCATTAGGAATGATGGAAACAGAGAAGCAGAGGAAACTGGGGAAGAAAACTATTTTCATGTTAACTTGTTAATGTACTCATTAGTGCAGCAGCGTTCGAAGTAGTGGGAAAATCAACTGACTTTATCCAACCAAGTGCATTTTTAAAATGACAGTTGGGTTGAGTTTAGAGAAAGGCTGCGTAATTGGTGTTTCATTCGTTTGCTGTTTGTGGGATCTTGCTGTCTGTAAATAGAATGCTACTTATACCCACATAACAATCATTCGCAATACTCATCTGCATTTGCAGTTGACTTGATAGGTCAGGAGTGCACCTGGATATTTCACTGTTGCATATATGTATATTTTGGCCTGAAGTGTAATATACTCAAATTGGTTTCCAATCTCCAAAATTGCTTTTTTTTTACAGTAAGTATAGAACATTTTGTTATACGCATGTTGAGGATGATACAACTGTACTATTTAGACCTATTGCATCTAATCTACAGAATAACAATTGCCTGTGGACTCTTCTTCAAAGACTAATGCAATTGAGGATCTCAAATCTTCTATATAAAGAAAACGTTACTGTTGAAGCCTTGCAACACTGTGCAAATGAACAATCAATATATAGAATGTAAACAACTTTGTTCTGTGATTTTTCATTTGGATCATCCACTGCTCTTGTAATACAAATGCTAATGTGGAACATCATGCAAAAGGAATAGGAGACAAAAGATATGTGCATCTCTATATTCAATGGCAAAACCTTCCTGTTAAATTTAATCATATGCAATAGGTCAAAACAGATTATCTTTCGTTCTTGCCAACCAATATAATGGCTCACAAGAATAATTAACAAAACACAGCTACACCGCCTCCTTTTTGCCCAACTCACATACATCACATACATCTCTTTAACTGAAATTCTGTCCAATCATTTGCATAAAACCCATATCTCAGATACCTACACTACAAGATCTAATTTCTCTGTAACGGCAAGAGATAAATTTTAACATTTTGTGTCAAATACCATCAACATAAAAGCATTTTAAGGTCCTATTAAATCTCAGTTTATGAATGCCATGCATTTGTAGTTAAGATTATAGCACTAATAAAGCTGCACATTACATTTCCAGAGCATTATTACTGAAATATCAATGTTTATTTCAGCATTATGTGTTCACTGGAAATGCAAAATCCATCTAGCCTATGGAGATACAGCAGTCTATGAATTAATACTTGACTTCAGTGAACAAGATATTAAGTGGTTTATCAACAATAAATATAAACACCAACTGATCATTACAATATAATGATACTGCCCTTCTATGGAAACTCCTTTTGCGTTACAATGCCGTTAAGTTAATATCAGTATTACAGCATTACATACTATGAAGTCAACCCAACAAAAATCTAGACTTTTTTTTTGATTATGTTAAAAAAGGATGTCTGACATTAGTGACATATTTCAATTAATACTGAAATGGAGTACAACAAAATCATTCTTCTGAGACACCACAAATGCTTACTCACTTGTTTAGATGCAGAAGCTGCATATTTATGCAAATGAAATATTAATTGATATAGATTTTTGCTGTGCATGATTTTTTTTTGCAAATGCCAGCTGTAACAGACAGTTCATCAAAATGAGTCAGAGACATTTGATTTGTCATCTGTTGACTGATGAGCATGCAAGTCTGCATTTTTTTTTAAGCGTGAGTAAGATAGATATTTTATTGCTAAAGACATTTCTATCTTCAGACAAACCACTAGGGCAGCATTTTGTCAAACTATTCTATTTGAGCCTTCTGACAGTGCTGGTATCTATTTACTGGTCCCGTCCTCGGGCAAGCTTCATCTCAAAAGTAGCTGTGGAAAAATTGTAAAAAGGCAACCTGAGCTTCACAATCACCAGCAACATGACAGTAGGGGCAGTGAGGCCTACCCATTCAATGCCACACCCACATGTCTTTGTTCGTAGCTGGCCCAAACAAATTGTCATTTTTAATAAACATGACCCAAATATCTTATTCAATGTGGTTTTTTGGCCTGGGTCCCACTATGTTCCATAAACTAAGGTGGTGGTAAGTTTGCAACAAAAAAAAAGTTTGCTTCATCCTCACTACTATTATTTCCTTCTTTCTCTTCCTCACTTTTGTTTCTTTCCCCCATTTCCATTTTTCGTGCTCTCTAACTTCCATCACGTTTCTCACTTTGCCTTCTCTCCTCCCTCATTTTCTTTTTTTCCTCTTTTTACTCCAATTCTCTGACATATAAAAAGTTCTCTTTTCACTCTGCTTCTTACAGCACCGGAGCTGCTTTGTGGGGAGCACCATGGGTAAGATGAGGGAGTTGGATGACGTTCACCCAATGAGACTGATTTAAGAGAATGGAGCATAAATCTTTAACAACAGAGTGGGGACCAGGGCTTTAATGCAGAGAGAGGCTTTCAAAACAAACCGGGCAAAATAGGATTTTGACAGAGCAAGAGTTTAACACAGATTGAAAAGTGAACATTTAACAGAGGCTTTGAAACTGTGGATGTTGTTACAGAATGCTGATGGGATTTTAAAGAGTACAGTGGTCCAGGAAATTGAGAAGCAAGCTTCTGCTGAATGTTGGTTGGGATTGTCCCAGGCCGTGACTGCAGCAGTAACCAGTATTTAAATCTGCCTCACAGACCCCCAAAAAGAATGCTATGTATCTATCTATAATATACTAAAAATCATGCAAGAACATAAGAGTAGGCCATTTGGCCCCTCGAGCCTGCTCCACCATCCAATAAGATCATGGCTGATCTGATCATGGGCTCAGCTTGACTTCCCTGCCCGCTCCCCATAACCCTTCATTCCTTTATCACTCACAAATCTGTCTATCTCCGCCTTAAATATATTCAATGACCCAGTCTCCACAGCTCGCTGGGGTAGAGAATTCCACAGATTTAGAACCCTCTAAGGGAAGAAATTCGTCTTCATCTCAGTTTTAAATGGGCGTCCCTTATTCTGAAAATATGCCCCCTAGTTTTAGATTCCCCTATGAGTGGAAACATCCTCTCTGCATCAACCTTGTTGAGCCCCCTCAGTATCTTATATGTTTCAATAATATCACCTCTCATTCTTCTAAACTCCAATGAGTATAGGCCAACATAAGAACATAAGAAATAGGAGCAGGAGTAGGCCATTTGGCCCATCAAGCCCGTTCCGCCATTCAATAAGATCATGGCTGATCTGATAATGAACTGAGCTCCACTTCAACACCCGCTCCCCATATTCCCCTATTGCTCAAAAATCTGTCTATCTCCACCTTAAATATATTCAATGACCCAGCCACCACAGCTCTCTGAGGCAGAGAATTCCATAGATTTAGAACCCTCAGGGAAAAAAATTCCTCCTCATCTCAGTTTTAAATGGGCGGCCCCTTATTCTGAGACTATGCCTCCTAGTTTTAGTTTCCCTACGAGTGGAAATATTCTTTCTGCATCCACCTTGTTGAACCCCCTCATTATCTTATGTGTTTCTTCAATAAGATCACCTCTCATTCTTCTGAACTCCAATGTGCATAGGCCCAACCTACTCAACCTAATTTCATAAGTCAACCCCCTCATTTCCGTAATCAACCTAGTGAACCTTCTCTGAACAGCCTTCAATGCAAGAATATCCTTCCTTAAATATGGAGACCAAAACTGTACGCAGTACTCTAGGTGTGGCCTTACCAATACCCTGTACAGTTGTAGCAGGATTTCTTTGTTTTTATACTCTAACCCCCTTGCAATATAGGCCAACATTCTATTTGCCTTCCTGATTACTTGCTGTACCTGCATAATAACTTTTTGTGTTTCTTGCACAAGAACCCCCAGGTCCCTCTGTACTGCAACACTTGCAATTTTTCTCCATTTAAATTGTAATTTGCTTTTCTACTTTTTCTGCCAAAGTGGATAACCTCACATTTTCCCACGTTATACTCCATCTGCCAAATTTTTGCCCACTCACTTAGCTTGTCTATATCCTTTTGCAGATTTTTTGTGTCCTCCTCACAATTTGCTTTCCTATCCATCTTTGTATTATCAGCAAATTTGGCAACATTATACTCGGTTTCTTCATCCAAGTCATTAATATAGATTGTAAATAATTAAGCATTCAGCACCGAACCCTGCGGCACCCCACTAGTTACTTTTTGCCAACCGGAAAGTTACCCATTTATCCCGACGCTCTGTTTTCTGTTAGCCAATCCTCTATGCATGCTAATATATTACCCCCAACCCCATGAACCTTTATCTTGTGCAGTAACCTTTTATGTGCCAACCTACTCAACCTTTCTTCATAAGTCAAACCCTTCATCTGAGGAATCAACTGAGTGAACCTTCTCTGAACTGCCTGTACTTCTTGCTTAATTTTTTTTTTAAAACTCTGTTTTGTCACATTTTTGAAACACATTTGCCAAGTTTTCCCCTTTATTATATCCCTATGTCAGCAGGAATCATCTTTAAGTACTTTAAAGACAAAATGCCTTTTTGACTGTGAGTGGGATCACTATAGGGCTTTCCCACACTATGGTTGGAAGCTCTGCTGCTGTCCTTCCACACTAGACAACCGACAGGAACTTAGGCCCTCACCTCAAGCCCGAATGTTTTTAAAAGTTCTAAATGAACTTAAAGCTCGCAAAAGGAACCTAGCTTCTGTTTGCATGGAAGTGGAATTATTTTATTTAAACAAGCGCCTGTACCGTTATATCTTCCTCTTACTGCCTCTTGATACCACCACTGTGCCGTTTCTCATTTCCTATGACTGCCTTTCACTGCCCTCACTGAGTATCTTTATCATCCATTCACTGGTCCCACCTTCACCAAACCTTTTCCTCCCACTACAAAACCCCAAATTGACCACGTCACCTACCCCTCCATGCTCCCATATACCAACTCAGTTCCACCACATCCTGATAGCCCCTTTTCAAATGCTGCAAGATACAATCCCCTTTAGAGATCTGCCAGCCCCTTGCACCCAGCCCAATGATCTCACATCCCAATTTCTCCAGTTCTCACATCCCAAGAATACCTCGCCAGTACGTCCACCCTCCACGTATCATCGCAACCTGGAACCCCTGTTCCACCTTTGCTGCCCACCACCATCACTTGTTCCCAGACCACAGCACCCCTCTTCTAGCTTGATAGCCTGACACTAGCCCACCATAGAGTAACAGAATTAGATCACAAAACTACAAACAGTCCAACATATACTACTAAAAATGTAATTTGACTTATTGAATCCCAGTAAATTAGTGGCCTTGATAATACATTGGACATGACGTGGGATGAAGCAACGTATTCTCTGATGTACCAAGATTAGCACAAGAGATCTACACTTCTGACCACATCCATGCTTTTGTTGCCTTTAGACTTGACTCTTCCAATACACTCCTGGCTGGACTCCCATCTTCCACCCTCCATAAACTTAAGCTCATCCATAACTCTGCTTCCCATATTCTAACTCATACCAAGTCTGCTCACCTATCATCCCTGTACTCGCTGATCTACATTGGCTCCCGGTTGAGCAATGCCACGATTTTAAAATTTTCATCCTTGTTTTCAAATCCCTTCATGACCTCACCCCTTCTTATCTCTGTAACGGTTTTCAGCCCTACACCCCCTCAAAGATATTGTGGCCTCTTGCGCATCCCTGATTTTAAATCGCTTCACCATTGGCGGCCGGCTTTCAGCTGCCAAAGGCCCTAAGCTCCGGAATTCAGTCCCTCAACCTCTCCGCCGCTATACCTCTTTCTTCTTTCCTCCTTTAAGATGCACCTTAAAACCCACCTCTGTGACCAAGCTTTCGATCATCTGCCCTAATATCTCCTTACGTGGCTCGGTGTCAAATTGTGTTTGATAACGCTCCTGTGTCGCACCTTGGAACGTTTTATTACGGTAAAGGTGCTTTATAAATGCAAGTTGTTATTTTAATGCACATTTCCTGTCCATCATACACACATTTCTGTTTTATTTTAACATTTTTTTGAAGAAACTAAAAGTACTCATTTGACACAGGAGTCAGAATGTCTGTAACTTCTGACATTACCAAACATATTTTTTTAGGAAGAAATAAAGTCGAGGTTGTTGCCTGCAGGCTGAATTTGGCGAGACAATAATTATGCTGACTATTTTGTATTTTATTGTGTATGATTTATAAGAGCATTCTGTGTATTTAAAACTATGATGATGGCATTTGAATTGATAAGACTGAGGCTAGTGAATATTTACAGAGAATTATATTGAACAGTGTGACTGGTGAATATTTAAACTGCAGTTGTGCATTTATAGTTATAAAATACAGATACATCTTGGGCTGCACGCTGATGTGCATGGTAACAGAATATGGCGACTGAGGTTTCAATAAAAAGCCAAGTTGATGGATTTGACAAAACTGCTTAACTGTATTTTTTTAATATAAAAGTGGAATTGAATGAATTAGTGGCTCAGGTTTTCTAAAAGCCAATATGCAACCACTGCAGGATCCCCAAGAGTGCTTAGGTGGAAGAAACTACACACTAATTTTGACAAAGGGTTCTAAGTTACATCGTGTAATTGCAATTCATTCCTTTCACTTTGTTCAGGTACGTGAAAGAACACAAGCATGCAATATTAACATTCATTAAACAGACACAAACAACAATGGTTAAGCATCCATCTTACTTCAACTAAAAATGTTAACCGAACCTAAATTCCATTTCAAATCAGTATTTTCCTGTTACTATCCAAAATCCATCCATCAATAAGCTTCAATAATTGAAAATAATGGCTACAAAAGTGCCATTTTGCAAGGTGTATAGTAGTGCTTATGATTCCACTTCCACTGAGCAGCACAAGTACAGCACAGAACAATTGGCAGTCTTCAATTCTTTATCCTGATGCAATTACAAAACCTTATTATTGATTGCACGTTAACTTTTTATGTATAATCTCCCAGAAAATAAAAAGTTACTCCAATTTGTGCAAAATATTTTAGCCTCAGCATTAAAGTGACAACGAAGCATGTGAAGGATCATATCTCACAACATCGTAAGAACCCAGATTTTGCAATAAGAATAATGGCGAGGCTATCAGCACTCACTGTTATTAAGGAGTAAATCGGACATCAACTTCCAGCTTCCACACATGTGCAATTAAACGCGGAAATCCAGAGGTTGCTGTCCGAGTTGCCCTGTTCCTCCATAAGTTTTGCTACACCAGTAACTCGCTGAGAGATTCACCATTCAAACACATGAAGATCGTGAAGTTGCAGTACTTCCCCACTATAGGCCAGAAAAAGTAATAAAAGTAAAAATTAATTTTATTCACTTTTTCTTTGACTTTTATCTCTCTTAATCCCATCTTTCTTTCCCTCTCTTCATTTCGCTTTCTGTACATGATTTTACATTGAATTAAATATTCAAACTTACACTTCCTGATTTAGACTCTGCGTGCCTCAGTAAGGATTCTTCAATCTGATTAGTTGAAGAGACATGCTGCTACTTTCCCTGTTGACACAGGTCCCAAATCCCCTGTAGTGGGTAGCGCACTGCTTTGACTGACTGATAACCGCAAATCATAGTGTAAAAGCCCACAGAGATTTTGCGGGAAAGTGTAAGCATAATGAATGGCTAGTGTTCTTTTGCCGCTGATCGCAAAATCTGGGCCAATGTGTCACATCAATTTGTTTAGTGTCCATACACATCAGAAATTGAACCTGGGACTGTCTGGTCTGTGTGGCTCAGCTATGTGACACACACACACAGACACACAAAGTGCATGATTTACTAAATACAAACACAACTGGCTGCTGAAGCTCACTTGCAATCAGGAATTATGCCATTGCCACTTGGCAGTTTACTCCAATTCCTCACGTCCTATATGTATTCAATTATTCAATGTATCCCGTAATACTGAAGCCCAGTCTAAATTAAAGCTGCATACTCACCAATCATCCCCATCTTTAAATCAATATGCAATGTACAACAACAACTTGTATTTATATAGCGCCTTTAATGTAGTAAAATGTCCCATAACAAAATATTATATTACCTACATTTAGTATGAACTTAATTTTTGAAGTTTAACTGCCACAAACCATTATTGCCAATTCAAAGTAACTCCTTTGATGTCGGCCCTTTAAGAAAATCATGCTTTAGGTGGTCACATCAGTTCTCTACCCTAGAGGACTAACATCATGTAGCTCTGAACCTTACCAGATCAGATACCGTAGATCTAGAGGGAGTTTTATGTATTAAGGTTGAAATTCTTTCAAAGAATGAGAGAAACTATAATGAAGGTTGGTAATCTGACTTCTTCCTCACATGCTTAACCTTCCCATACAAGACTATGCCATAGTCATACAAGGACTGAAAGTGGAGTCTCAAGACTTTGGAAAAGATTGAAGCAAATTTTAAAGCTTGAAGTCAACATAGATCAGTGGATGAATAATAGGTTACAGCTGAAAGTGGCATTGGTGTAAAAAGGAAAGGAGGGTTAAGAAAAAGCTAATTCATGCGAAGCAAACAATCTTCAAGGAATTCTTACAAACGTCGGAGCTATTTAATAAAAATGAACAAAGAGTTATATTTTACTGTTTGAACAATCAGAAACTGGAGCCACAGCCTAGAGCTTGAAGCTCATGATGCAACTTTCTTAAAAGGGAAATGGCCAAAAGTTATTTTATTCCTTCCCTCATTATCCGACAGGTTTAATAAACTAGAAAAATAGTTAAGATCGGCCATGTGCCATTTTACAGCATAGATGCATACGAATGTTGTCTTGTTGCTTCTCTTATAATGCAATCAGTTTAAGCATCACATTGGAGCATTCAGTTTTAACAACTTTAAACTGAATAATACTTGCAAATATTGGGGGAAACCCTTTTCAGAAATACCACACCATACAGTGTGGGCAACAAACAGGTCATCTAATTGCCACAAGGTAATTAAAAGCAGTTAGAATGACTCTTATTAATCATTCAAATGCCTATTTGCAATAAACATTTGATTTAATGAAGTGGGTGACAAAAAGCTGCAAGTACATATTTTTCACAATCTTGCCACTTGTGTCTGGTCTCAGACACGAGGCTCATCAACACCTTTGTACCGAGTTTTCAGAGTGTCAGATTACTTGGTGCATGTGTGAATTTATACTTTCCAACGTCAAATCAAACTTTAATTGCTACACGTTTAGAAACTGTGTGGGTTCTGATGTGGTGTGGAGGGCTTCACTACATAAGAGTTCTCAAAAATAATTTGTACTACTATAATCTCAAAACAACTCAACTTTGTGTTGAGCAAAATGGATCCAAAAGCAGGACAAGATATTGCTGTTATTGCACTATTAAGTGACGAACTGTGTGAGAATTACGTAGCATATACAGCACAGAAACAGGTCATTCGGCCCAATTAGTCTGTGCTGTTGTTTATACTCCACACGAGTCTCCTCCCATTCCATCTACGTTTTCTCTGCCTTTCAGGAAATCTTTCTAGTCCCTTTTCTCTCGTGTACTCACCTAGTTTCCTTGTGAAGGCATCTAAGCTATCTGCCTTAAACATGTCATATGGTAGCGAGTGTCATATTCTAACCACTCTGAGTAGAGAAATGTTTTCTTATTTCCCCATCAGATGTATTACATAGTATTTACAGCTTGAACAGCATAGAAACAGGCCATTCGGTCCAACTGGTCCATGCCAGTGTTTATGCTCTACATGAGCCTCCTCCGACCCGTCTTCATCTAACCCCATCAACACATCAGCCTGTTCAATCTTTCCTGATCATCATCATCATAGGCAGTCCCTCAGAATCGAGGAAGACTTGCTTCCACTCTTAAAGTGAGTCCTTAGATGGCTGAGCAGTCCAATATGAGAACCACAGTCCCTGTCACAGGTAGGACAGATCGTCGTTGAGGGAAAGGGTGGGTGGAGCAGGTTTGCCGCACATTCTTTCTGCTGCCCGCGCTTGATTTCTGCATGCTCTCGGCGATGAGACTCGAGGTGCTCAGCGCCCTCCCGGATGCACTTCCTCCACTTAGGGCGATCTTTGGCCAGGGACTCCCAGGTGTCAGTGAGGATGTAGCACTTTATCAGGGAGGCTTTTCCTGATAGTTATAACCTCTCAGTTCTGGTGTCATTCCAGTTCTGGTATAATTCTAGTAAATCTTTTTTGCAATTTCTCCAGTGCCTTTTTATAATATGGGAACCAGAACTGTGCACAGTACTCCATTTTATGTCTAACCAAGGTTCCATACCAGTATAACGTAACTTCACTGCTTTTCAATTCTATCCCTCTAGAAATGAACCCAATGCTTTGTTTGCTTTTTAAAAAATGGCCTTATTAACCTGAGTCGGTACTTCTGGTGATTTGTGTATCTGTACCCCCAGATCCCTCTGCTCCTCTATGCCATTTAGACACTTATTGTCCAAGGAGTATGTGGCCACCTTATTCTTCCCACCAAAATGCACCATTGCATACTTATCTATATTGACGTTTATTTGCCAATTACACACCCATTGCACAAGTTTATTAATGTCTTGTATTTTGCTGCAGTCCTCTTTGGTATTAACTACACCGCCCCCCACCCCCCCCACCACCATCACCCCAATTTGTTGTCATCTGTAAAATATTACAATGCATGATGTTTGTCTGTCCCCCCACAAAACAGAGAGTCAAGATAAATGGGTCATTTTCAGGTTGGCAAACTGTAACTAGTGGGGTGCTGCAAGGATCAGTGCTGGTGTCTCAGCTATTTACAATCTACATTAATGACCTAGATGAAGGGACTGAGTGTAATGTATCTAAGATTGCTGATGATACAAAGCTAAGTGGGACAGTAAGCCGTGAGGAGAACACAATAAGTCTGCAAAGGGATATAGATAGACTAAGTGAGTGGGCCGTAAGGCGGCTGATGGAGTATAATGTAGGGAAATGTGAGGTTATTCACTTTGGCAGAGAATGGTGAATAATGAGAAACTTTTAAATGTTGGTGTTCGGAGAGATTTAGGTGTCCTCTAGCAAGAAACATAGAAAGCTAGCATGCAGGTACAGCAAGGAATAAGGAAGGCAAATGGCATGTTGGCCTTTATTGCAAGGGGGTTGGAGTACAAGAGTAAGGAAGTCTTGCTACAATTGCACAGGGCCTTGGTGAGACCACACCTGGAGTACTGTGTACAGTTTTGGTCTCCTTATCTAAGGAAGGATATACTTGCCTTGGAGGCAGTGTAATGAAGGTTCACTAGATTGATTCCTGGGATGAAAGGGCTTTCCTATGATTGTGCAGAATGGGCATATACTCTCTGGAGTTTAGAAGAATGAGAGGTGATCGCATTGAAATATACACGATTCTGAAGGGGATTGACAAGGTAAATGCTGAGAGGTTGTTTCCTCTGGTTGGTGTGTCTAGAACTAGGAGGCATAGTCTCCGGATGAGGGGTAGGCCATTTAAGACAGAGATGAGGAGGAAATTCGTCACTCAGAGGGTTGTGAATCATTGGAATTATCTGCCCTGGAGGGCTGTGGATGCTCAGTCGATGAGTATATTTAAGACTAAGTTGGATAGATTTTTGGACTCTAGGGGAATCGAGGAATATGTTGATCGGGCAGAAAAGCAGAGCTGAGGTTAATGATCAGCCATGATCTTATTGAATGGCAGAGCAGCCTCGAGGGGCTGTATAGCCTACTCCTGCTCCTATTTCTTGTGTTCTTATGTTACAGCTGAAATAGAGGAAGCCATTCTAACTGTTTACTGAGCAATATTGTGAGGAATAGAGTGCAGCAGAGGAAAGAAAGCTAGATTTACTGATGAGGCACTCAAATCCCTGTTGAAGAGAGTTAGGGAAAGCAAGAATACACCTCAGGGTCCCCAGAAGTATCAGGCTTATGAGGTGGTGGAAGAAAGTATCTGCTGCAGCTAGCAGGACTAAGACCTCAAGAATTCTGCTATGGTAAGCTAACAATACTGTTGTATATGACAAGTACCTCCCCCTTAGCACACATGCAGTAAATCCTCTTTGCCAACAGTTTCATCCTTTAATGTTGCACGACTGTTACCTAGATGTAATCCTGCCATAATTGTACCAAGACGTGCATGCTTCACTGGAATGGTGACAGTCAGGATTAATGATGCAGTTAAGAAATGGATATGTTAATCTATGTGCACAGCAACAATTAATAAAAGGGACTTCACACAAAGAATATGCATCCTCAGGTTGCAATGTGCAGTGTGCCTCCAAAGCAGTGTAACTGTGTGACAGTCACTGCACCGGTACAGAAGGTGATCTGAAGAAATTTACGGAATTGCTGACTCTTTTTGAAGAGGCAACTAAAAAAGCATTAGACAGCAGAGTATTGATGGAGTGGTGAACTTGCGAGGCTGGAGGCCTACTTTGAGCTCAGAACTGGAACCATAATGTTCATGTCATTCTGGAGTACTGTCACACAGTCAGCTCGAGTAAGGTCAAAAAAAGTAGCATGCAATGAAAGCATTGCTTGGAGGTGTTTATTTCTGGCAGTATTTTACATGAAAAAAAGTTAACAACTAGTGCACCTGATCAAACCAGCTCTTCATGGCACCGAGCACCGTTATGACCATCCCTCTAAGGCCAGAGCTCGAGTGCAGTTGCACACATGAAAGATTTAATGACGTTAAGAAGACAACACGGCTACTTGATGGTAAATCAGTGTCAGATCAGTGGGAGGCATTCAAGCAGGAGATCCTGAGGGTACAAGGCAAGTATGTTCCCGTAAAGAAAAAAGGGTGGAGCTAACAAAACTCGAGCTCCCTGGATGTCAAGGGACATACATGGTAAGATAAAGAAAAAAAGGGAAGCTTGACAGATACTGAGAACTCAATACTGCAGAAACTCGAGAGGAGTATAAAAAATGCAGGGGTGCAATTAAAAAAAGATAGCAGGAAAGCAAAGCGAGCATGAAGGAATGTTGGCAAGTAAAATCAAGGAAAACCCAAAGATGTTTTATAAATACATTAAGAGCAAGAGGATAACAAGAGAAAGAGTGGGGCCTATTAGAGACTATAAAGGAAATCTGTGTGTGGAGGCAGAAGACGTGGATATGATTCTTCATGAATTCCTTGCATCTGTTTTCACAAAAGAGAAGGGTGATGCAGACGTTGCAATGAGAGAGGTGTGTGAAATATTAGACGAGATAAACATAGTGAGAGAGGAAGTTTTAAGGGGCTTAGCAGCTTTTAAAGTGCATAAATCCCCAGGCCCGGATGAAATGTATCCCAGGCTGTTAAGTGAAGCAAAAGAGGAAATAGCAGAGGCTACGACCATCCTTTTCCAGTCCTCTCCAACTACAGGTGTGGTGCCAGAGGACTGTAGGACTGCTAAAATTGTACCTTTGTTTAAAAAGGGAGAAAGAGACAGACCGAGTAATTACAGGCCAGTCAGCCTGACCTCAGTGGTGGGAAAATTATTGGAAAAAATCCTGAGGGACAGGATAACTCTTCATTTGGAAAGACATGGATTAGTTAAGGTCGTGTCTGACTAACTTGATTGAATTTTTCGAGGAGGTAACCAGGAGGGTCGATGAGGGCAGTGCGTATGATGTAGTATATATGGATTTTAGCAAAGCTTTTGATAAAGTCTCACGTGGCAGACTGGTCACGAAAGTAAAAGCCCATGGGATCCAGGGCAAAGTGGCAAGTTGGATCCAAAATTGGCTCAGAGGCAGGAAGGAAGAGTAATGGTTGATGGGTATTTTTGTGACTTGAAGGCTGTATCCAGTGGGGTTTTACAGGGCTCAGTGCTGGATCCCTTACTTTTTGTGGAATATATCAATGACTTGGACTTGAATGTTGGAGGTCTGATTAAGAAGTTTGCAGACGACACGAAAATAGGCTATGTGGTTGATAATCAAGAAGAAAGCTGCAGACTGCAGGGAGATATCAATGTACTGGTCAGGTTGGCTGAACAGTGGCAAATGGAATTCAATCCGGATAAGTGTGAGGTAATGCATTTGGGGAGGTCTAACAATTCAAGGGAATGCACATTAAACGGTACGATACTGAAAAGTGTAGAGGAACAAAGGGACCTTGGGAGTGCATGTTCATAGATCCCTGAAGGCAGCAGGCCAGGTAGATAAGTTATTATTTAAATGGAGAAAGATTGCAAAGTGCCGCAGTACAGTGGGACCTGGGGGTACTTGTGCATGAAACACAAAATGATAGTATACAGGTACAGCGAGTGATCAGGAAGGTCAATGGAATCTTGGCCTTTATTGCAAAGGAGATGGAGTATAAAAGCAGGGAAGTCTTGCTACACCTATACAAGGTTTTGGTGAGGCCACACCTGGAATACTGAGTGCAGTTTTGGTTTCCATATTTATGAAAGGATGTACTTGCTTTGGAGGCAGTTCAGAGAAGGTTCACTAGGTTGATTCCAGGGATGAGGGGGTTGACTTATGAGGAAAGGTTGAGTAGGTTGGGCCTCTACTAATCGGAGTTCAGAAGAATGAAAGGTGATCTTATCGAAACGTATAAGATTATGAGGGGGCTTGACAAGGTGGATGTAGACAGGATGTTTCCACTGATGGGGGAGACTAGAACTACAGTGCACGATCTTAGACTAAGGGGCCGCCCATTTAAAACAGAGATGAGGAGAAATGTCTTCTCTTAGAGGTTGTAAGTCTGTGGAATTCGCTGCCTCAGAGAGCTGTGGAAGCTGGGACATTGAATAAATTGAAGACAGAAATAGACAGTTTCTTAAACGATAAGGGGATAAGGGGTTATGGGGAGCGGGCGGGGAAGTGGAGCTGAGTCCATGATCAGATCAGCCATGATGTTATTGAAAGGCAGAGCAGGCTCGAGGGACCGTATGGCCTACTCCTGTTCCTATTTCTTATGTTTATATTCTTATAAGGTGGTTAAGAAGGCATATGGAATTCTTTATTAGTCGAGGCATGGAATACAAGAGCAAGGACGTTCTGCTTGAACTGTATAAAACACTGGTTCGGCCACAGCTGGAGTACTGTGTGCAGTTCTGGTCACCACATTACAGGAAAGATGTAACTGCACTGGAAAGGGTGCAGAGAAGGTTTACAAGAATGTTGCTTGGACTGGAGAATTTTGGCTATGAAGAAAGATTGGAGATGCTGGGTCTGTTTTCTTTGGAACAGAGGAGGTTAAGGGGAGACTTGATTGAGGTGTATAAAATTATGAGGGACCTGGATAGAGTGGATAGGAAGGACCTGCCTCCCTTGGCAGAGGGGTCAACAACCAGGGTCATAGATTAAAATTAATTAATCACTTCAACTAGCTTTACAAGACATCTCTGTCAATTGTTTATTACGTGCCTTGGGACAGGTTTACAGTAAAGACACTTATATGAATGCAAATTGTTGTTTTCACAGTGTAGCTATTCTATGCATGGGGTGGACAATCTGGGGAAATTCAGCTCTTTGGGTTTTGTTTTGGAGCGGGGCGGATGTGGTGTCGTTAGCGGAGCAGACGTGCGTGCAGGTCGGAACAGCTGTTGGTCCGAATCACCAGCTGATGACGTCAGCGCCACGCGAACATGCCGTGTCGCACTGGCACGTCACAATGTCTCTCCCCTTCAGTTAAATCGGAGGGCCGCTGCAAACGCTGCAGCCACTTAAAGTGCCATAAACACTGGGCCATCAGGGAGGGTTTCAGCCAGGCCATCGGGGGCACCGAGCGGCAGCTGATTTGCTCCCGCGGGGCAATTTTGCACGCAGGGCGGAAAGGTGTCCGTGCGTACCTGACGGGGCGGGAAGATGGCCAGGCGGTCCCATACACCACTCCAAATATAAAGGAAGGCAATTTTCAAAATGGCGGCACCTCCGCGCTGACCAAGCAGTGAGTCCTTACCAAGCAGTGAGGTTACGGCTCTTATAGAAAGGGGAAATTTCAGCCCGAGAGAGTCAGCTGTGGTACTTACCCACTAGATAAGTCAGAAAAAGTTACGGTTGGTGCATTCAGGTGTAAATGAATTTTTAACAGTATGATAAGTCATAATTACTGCCAAACAACCTTCCTGGCACTGAAAATTTTATTTTACAAGTATGAAGTTTCATTCCTTTAGAATTTAATTAACGTTGGAGATATTTAAAAAAATTCTTCTGTCTATCCTTTTCATCTCTCTCTCTTAATCCCAGCTTTCTTCTCCTCTCTTTATGTACAAGATTTAAATCTAATTTGTACTTTTTGGTTTAGACTCTGCAGGCTATACCTTAACTCCCACATACGGGTCCTCCGAAAGCGGGACAAGGGCAGGCAGCTAACACACTCCCAGGAGGTGGGTTGGCCAATTAAATATGTTAATGAGGCTGGCAGAAAACCACTAAAGCTGCTGCAGTTGCAACACTCCGCAACCTAGACTGCTTTTGGGAAATCTGGTTATACTTTTTAAACACCTAAAGAAATAAGATGCAAAAAAAAATAGGTGTTGCTCAGTGTAGCAGTGCTCTAGTTACCATACAGATCATTACTGCTATAGCATCCTCAGTCACATGAGAACATGTTGAGAACAGTCTGCACAACGGCCACCAGCACCAGGGTATATAACTATTTGCATCGTTACTACATTGCAAGCCTTTATTCAAGAGTAGATTTCCCCATTTTATCATAAACAGCTATTTTTGGGGGTGGGCTGAATCAAAAGGGAGATGAATAATTAGAATTTTTATACATAGGACATTTTCAATGTTGACAATAATCTTTATGAACACTGCCACAATTGATAATTTCTTGTAAAAGGCACAGGCAGAAAAATTGTCATTTTTGAGCAACAAAATCAACAAAAAGATTGTAGCACTTCAGCTACACTGCCTGGATATCAGAAAGACATGACACTCTGCACATTTACAGTTCACAACTAAACAAGAAACATTCAAAACTGTACTTCTGAACAACTCAAAGTGATCAATTTTACATTGATCTGTACCCAGATAACAGAAAGGCCATTGCCCCACCTTCAAAGATTCATAAATGCTCAATACTATTAAAGCAATAAGTTCCAGTAACTTGGCATGTCCAACAACAGAGGGACGCAGACATACAAATACAGTCCTGGTCTTAACTATCCCCAATGGTCCAGTTTCACCCATTTTGAATGGAGCCCTGAACTACTGTGAGGCATTCCATCAAAGGAAGGAAACGATAGCAGGTGCAACCTCTCCTACCCTACCACATTTCATCAGCAAGGATGTCAAAATTGGGATAATTAGACATCACACATTGGCAGAGGACTCATGGAATCAAATACACATTTTACTTCTATACTGAAGCTAGTTTATATTTTATTCTGTAGCTTTTAAGTTCTACCATAATCCTGAAACGGCTGTGTCTGTGACAACATACTCTCTCAGAGCGCAAGAAATTAGAGATGCGTGCAATAAAGGTACAGCAGTTATCATGGGTGACTTTAATCTACATATTGATTGGGCTAACCAAACTGGTAGCAATGCAGTGGAGGAGGATTTCCTGGAGTGTATTAGGGATGGTTTTCTAGACCAATATGTCAAGGAACCAACTAGAGGGATGGCCACCCTAGATTGGGTGATGTGTAATGAGAAAGGAATAATTAGCAATCTTGTTGTGCGAAGCCCTTTGGGGGAATTGTGGTCATAATATGGTAGAATTCTTTATTAAGATGGAGAGTGACACAGTTAATTCAGAGACTTGGGTCCTGAATTTAAGGAAAGGTAACTTTGAAGCTATGAGACGTGAATTGGCTAGAATAGACTGGCGAGTGATACTTAAAGGGTTGACGGTGGATAGGCAATAGCAAACATTCAAAGATCACATGGATGAACTTCAACAATTGTACAACCCTGTCAGGAGTAAAAATAAAATGGGGAAGGTGGCTCAACCGTGGCTAACAAGGGAAATTAAGGATAGTGTTAAATCCAAGGAAGAGGCATATAAATTGGCCTGAAAAATCAGTAAACCTGAGGACTGGGAGAATTTTATAATACATCAGAGGAGGACAAAGGGTTTAATTTGGAGGAGGAAAATAGAGAATGAGAGGAAGCTTGCTGGGAACATAAAAACTGACTGCAAAAGCTTCGATAGATATGTGAAAAGAAAAAGATTAGTGACAACAAACGTAGGTCCCTTGCAGTCAGATTCAGGTGAATTTAAAATCCGGAACAAAGAAATGGCGGACCAGTTAAACAAATACTTTGGTTCTGTCTTCACGAAGGAAGACACAAATAACCTTCCGGAAATACTAGGGGACCAAGGGTCGAGTGAGAAGGAGGAACTGAAGGAAATCCTTATCAGGCGGGAAATTGTGTTTGGGAAATTGATGGGATTGAAGGCCGATAAATCCCCGGGGCCTGATAGACTGCATCCCAGAGTACTTAAGGAAGTAGCCCTAGAAATAATGGATGTATTGGTGATCATTTTCCAACAGGCAATCATCTCTGGATCAGTTCCTATGTACTGGAGGGTAGCTAATGTAACATCACTCTGAAGAAAGGAGGGAGAGAGAAAACGGGTAATTATAGACCGGTTAGCCTGACATCAATAGTGGGGAAAATGTTGGAATCAACTATTAAAGATGAAATAGCAGCGCATTTGGAAAGCAGTGACGGGATCGGTCCAAGTCAGCATGGATTTATGAAAGGGAAATCCTGCTTGACAAATTTTCAAGATTTTTTTGAGGATGTAACTGGTAGAGTGGACAAGGAAGAACCAGTAGATATGGTGTATTTGGACTTTCAAAAGGCTTTTGACAAGGTCCCACACAAGAGATTGGTGTGCAAAATTAAAGCACATGGTATTGGGGGTAAGGTACTGACGTGGATAGAGAACTGGTTGGCAGACAGGAAGCAGAGTCGTGATAAATGGGTCCTTTTCAGAATGGCAGGCAGTGACTAGTGGGGTGCCGCAGGGCTCAGTGCTGGGACCCTAGCTATTTACAATATACATCAATGATTTAGATGAAGGAATTGAGTGTAATATCTCCAAGTTTGCAGATGACACTAAGCTGGGTGGCGGTGTGAGGAGGACGCTAAGAGGCTGCAGGGTGACTTGGACAGGTTAGCTGAGTGGGCAAATGCATGGCAGATGCAGTGTAATGTGGATAAATGTGAGGTTATCCACTTTGGTGGCAAAAACACGAAGGCAGAATATTATCTGAAAGGCGGCAGATTAGGAAAAGGGGAGGTGCAACGAGACCTGGCTGTCATGTTACATCAGTCATTGAAAGTTGGCATGGAGGAACAGCAGGCGGTGAAGAAGGCAAGTGGTATGTTGGCCTTCATAGCTAGAGGATTTGAGTATAGGAGTAGGGAGGTCTTACTGCAGTTGTACAGGGCCTTAGTGAGGCCTCACCTGGAATATTATATTCAGTTTTGGTCTTCTACCCTTAGGAAGGACTTGCTATTGAGTGAGTGCAGTGAAGGTTCACCAGACTGATTCCTGGGATGGCAGGACTGACATATGAGGAGAGACTGGATCGATTGGGCCTGTATTCACTGGAGTTTAGAAGGATGAGAGGGGATCTCATAGAAACATATAAAATTCTGACGGGACTGGACAAGTTAGATGCAGGAAGAATGTTCCCGATGTTGGGGAAGTCCAGAACCAGGGGGCATAGTCTGAGGATAAGGGGTAAGCCATTTAGGACACAGATGAGGAGAAACTTCTTCACTCAGAGAGTTGTTAACCTGTGGAATTCCCCAACGCAGAGAGTTGTTGATGCCAGTTCATTGGATATATTGAAGAGAGAGTTAGATATGGCCCTTAAGGCTAAAGGGATCAAGGGGTATGGAGAGAAAGCAGGAGGTGAATGATCAGCCATGATCTTAAAGAATGGTGGTGCAGGCTCGAAGGGCCGAATGGCCTACTCCTGCATCTATTTTCTATGTTTCTATATAACTCTTCGCAGCCTGGGCGCCAGGAAGTACTTTCGGAATTGTTTCACGGGGCTGAGGCGTACTCCCGAGGTGCACCTCTGACTGCAATTTCTTGGCCAGTATTTTATATTGGAAGTGCGCAGGACATATTTGTAAACTATGAAAAATGTGTGACTCAGAATGGTTTATCAAGAGAAGTTATTAAGCTGACAGATAGGACTGAGGTTCATGTAATGCAGTCCCACTAAGTTTGCTCTGAAAAGTTTAAAAAAAAATCATGTGTCTTTGATTTGAATATACATGTTGTTGAACTTCAGTGACAGAAAAGCATTTAAGGAAAATCTAACCAGGCTCCTCTCATTGATTGAGGATGGCCTACAGCAAGTCAACACCCACCCTCGCACAAGATATTTAGTGGTCTATATGTTGCGCTTTCCCACCAATCTGCCAAATAGGGCCACAGACTTCCATTACAAGATGGAATAAAGTTTCTCATGACAGCGGGTATTCTGCAAGTTTTCTACAGGCAGCTTGGGAATCGTAGTTAATAGTTTAAATCAGGTTAAAGCCGTTTTGATCTTTGTGGGCTCTTTATAATGCACACGATGGATCTCCGTGGGCCATAAAGTTTAAATCAATGTTCCAATTAAGTGAGGAAAAAAAAAGAAAAAGACAGACGGACAGAGCTTTACAGCCAATTAAGTACTTTTTTTGAAGTGTAGTTACTATTGTAATGTAGGGAATGCAGCAGCCAATTTAAACACGGCAAGGTACCACAAATAGCAATTGGAATAATGACCAGGTAATGTGCTTTAGTGATGTAGGTTGAGGGATAAATGTAGGCCAGGACACCAGAAAGAACTCTCCTGCTCTTCTTCAAAATAGTGCCATGGGATCTTTTATGTTTAATGCTTCATCCAAAAGACAGTGCAGCACTCCCTCGGTACTGCACTGGAAAGTCAGCCTAGATTCCGACTCAGAAGCGAGAATGTTAGCACTGAGCCATGGCTGGCACGCAATACTAACACACCCAAGGTTTATCCATTCATTAGACAACAGAGTAGGCCTTTTGAAACCTCTAGGCCTCTAAAATTAAAATAGGGTAAACAGAAAGAAATACAAGCACAAATAGAACTGAGTTTTTTGGGTTTTGTGAGATGATTGCCTGGGTTTTAGGGTCAGAAATGACTGATTTGCTGTAGCTTGGACACTTCTTGGTTAAACCATCAGATAGAAAATAACCAGAAAGGGTTAGTGTACGAGAATTCTAGAACCCTATTCTACAAAGGGTAGGCTACTTTGCCTATTTGGTGAAATTTATCAAAAATACTTTCTAAGATGGAGGTACTACAGTACAGAATTGTAACTGTTATCCTGTATTTTAGACTAAAAGTCTTTTCTCTTACTGCCAAACTACGTTCAAATTCATGGCCCTTTGTTACTAATTCGGCTTGGATTGTAGTCATAAACCACGGAGGAGATTCACTTCACTCTCAAAACAAGCAGCAATAATATGTTCACATAATAATCAACACCAGTGAACCAAACCTTAAAAGTACTAAAATAAATACATTTGAAAATCTACATGAGATACTAATCTATGAAATCTAATTGATGGGTACGGCAGTATACTGATGGACAAGTAATCCAGAAGGCTGGACGAATAATCCAGAGAATGAGAGTTCAAATTGCACCTTGGCAGTTTGAGAATTTGAATTCAGATTGAAAAGAAAAACTATAAATCAATTTAAAAAAAAAACTAGCATCAGTAAAAGTGACCATAAAGCTATAGGATTGTAATAAACCTAACAGTTCTGATGAAGGGTCATCGACCCGAAACGTCAACTCTGCTTCATCTCCACAGATGCTGCCTGACCTGCTGAGATTTCCAGCATTTTCTGTTTTTATTCTTAGTTCTTAATAGCAATGTGTTGCTATGAATTTTTAAACAAAGAACCCATGAAACAATTATATTACATTCACCAACCTGATTTAACTCTAATTTCCCCCTGAAGTGGCCCAACAAGCCACTCAGTTGTATCTAACAACTAGCAGTTCAAGAAGGCCCACCACCTTCTCAAGGCAATGAGGGGTGGTAAATAAATGCCAGCCTTGCCAGCGATACCAACATCCCAAGATTGCATTAAAAATTGTTATGCATTTAAAGAACTGTTGTAGGAGGGAAAAAAAAATAGGAATAGGTTGGATTAGTCAATAGAAATACATTGCAATGCTTTTCTCCCCATCCTGATTTATTTTTAAACCTACCTCCAACCAAGGAATGAGAAGTTGGTGCATTTCAATCATTATCCTGATTGAAAGAGCAACAAACTTAGCACAGATAAGGATTAATAAGAACATAAGAAATAGGAGCAGGAGTAGGCCATTTGTCCCCTCGAACCTGCTCCGCCATTCAATAAGATCATGGCTGATCTGATCCTAACCTCAACACTTCCCCGCCCGCACCCCATAACCCTTGACTCCCTTATCATTCAAAAATCTGTCTATTTCCACCTTACATATATTCAAAGACCCAGCCTCCACAGCTCATTAGGTTAGAGAATTCCAAAGATTCACGATCCTCAGAGAAGAAATTCCCTCATTTCTGTTTTAAATGGGACACCCCTTATTCTGAAACTATGCCCCTTAGTTCTAGATTCCTCCATGAAAGATCCTCTCTGAATCTACCCTGTCGAGCCCCCTTATTATCTTAAGTGTTTCAATAAGATCACCTTTCATTCTTCTAAACCCCAGTGACTATAGGCCCAACCTGCTCAACCTTTCTTCACATGACAACTCCTTCATCTCAAGAATCAACCTCATGACCCTTCTCTGAACTGCCTCCAATGCAAATATATCCGTCCTTAAATAAGGAGACCAAAAATGTCCCATTTATTCCGACTCTCTGGGCTAGACTTTCCATTATTGTGCAGATCGCCCAAAAGTGGACATTATTTCCAGCGTTGGCATTTATTATGGGTTTTGAGATCGCCGGATTATCGGCCATTTTCAAACCCCCTAGTTTCCACTTTATAAAATGGGCGTTAGCGGGAGCGATGTGAAATGGGCGTTAGCGGTATTTTTTTTTCTTCTGACGTAGAATGTCGGCATCCATAGCAAAAGTCTTTTCCCACGTTTCAGGAGGTCAGGGGTCATCAATACAGGCGCAGAAGAGAGAGAGAGCAGAGAGGAAGAAAAAACATGTGTGAGTTTGTTGTCTGGGTCTTTGTGGTTTGTTTGGCTGTTGTGGGAGGTTGGAACGATTTTTGTGAGGAGTAATAATAAAATATAGCACTATTTAGTTTGGTGTGACAGAAATATCAGAATTAAAAAAAATAAAATGGAAGGCATGGAGGAGGCGAGAGAGCACAATGGAGGTGGAGGAGGCTGGTGAGGGCAGTGCGGTTGGAAAGGAATTGGAGATGGGAGTACGAAAAAGAGCGAGGAGATTCTCCGACGAGGCAAATGCTGCCCTCCCAAGGAGATGGAGTCACGTTGGGGTCAATTGACCCGGGGTGGGCATGGGAAGTCCACCCCAAAGGTTTGTCAGAAGATTTGGGCCGAAATCGCTGAGGTGGTCTCGTCGGTGATGCACAAGATGCGTGAGGGCAACCAGTGTCGCAAGCGCTGGAACGACCTTGTCGGATCCGCCAGAGTATTACATTTATTTACATTTACTTATATATTTATATAATTAGAATTGTAAGTGTATTGAGTAAATAAATTCAGATCTGATGTATTGCAGTTAGACTGGTAATGTTTTACTCAAATCCTACATTTACGGTTAATGATAATAATAATTATAACATCTGTCAGTTATGTGTTGTATCAGTATCTGTGACAGTACCTAGCAATGATCTTATGCAATAATCTTATGCCATGTCGTGCTGTTGTTACCTTTTGCAGAAGAAGCTTTTAAAGAATAGGGCTGAGCAGCGGCGCACGGGTGGGGGCCCACCTGTCATGTGTGAGCTGACTGACCTTGAGGAGCGGGCGCTGGCACTAGTGGGGATCCACACCTGGTCGGCCACGCGTGCAGCAGCACAACCAGATGTTATACCACGTGAGTCAAGTATACACCATTGCATGATGTAAAGTCAATAGATGCAACACCCACTCATATTCATACAATATATGATAGATGATTAATAAAAATGTTATGTAATTAATGATGGGCTCATGACAATCATTGTAGTGCAGAATTTGGTTATGTTCATTAAATGTGAATACTGTGATTATTTTGATAGCGCTAGTGCTGTTCTCGTGCATATGCTATGTGTAGCGTTTGATTCACCCTAGCACCCACTTCTCCTCTAATAACCTCATTTATGTTTTGTAGCTCAGCCAAGCGCGGAGTCACTGGCAACAATACCGAGGAAAGGTGCGGATCCGGCAGTGGATTCTGCTTCTGGTGGTGAGGAGCCCCGAATCTCGCCTGATGAGCTGTAGGTGCCCTCTCCACTGACGACAATGAGGAGTTGGAGGAGCCTGCAGGAACAAACTCCATGTCACACCGATGACCTTTCGTGCTCCTGCGGTCATGTCATCCTCCACCGTGGAGGTAGCAGGTCCGAGCAGGGCACCCCAAGTGTCTCCATGTCGGCGCCAACCCCGCAGAGGTTGGTTTGACGCAGCAGGACTGCTCCACGATCGGCAGATCTTAGCAGGAACATGGTTCATTTGTCCAGGAGTGTTGACATAGGTCAGCAGATCCTCCAGACAATGGGGGGGGGGGGGGGGGGGGCGGCGTATCACAACAGCTGGCCACAATATCCGTGACCGTGACAGAGAACATGCCACGGATGGCGGTGGCCCTGGAGGTGATAGCCAGGAACGCTGGTGCCAGAGGGCTACCAGTGTTCCCGGAATGCGGCACTGAACCCCAAGGTGCTGCACCTCCATTACCAACAACACATGTGAGCCAGGAGCAATCTCTCCAGCATCCGGCCAACCAGCGGATCTGCCGTCAACCCCCCCCCAGTTAAGCAGCGCCTGAGGAGCACTGCGGCAAGGCGGCTTGGAGTCGGGAGGGGACGGGGTAGAGGTGGGGAGAAGATGGGGGGGGGGGGGGGGAGAAAAGGAAAATGAGGTGCATGGCTGAGGAGTTGCAGTTGTGACAGTACTGATCTTGCTTTTCTTGCGAGTGAATAAATGTTGGGAGGTTTGGGGAAAGGGGGCACCTTGTTTTTTTGCATTTGTGTTAGTATAGTTTTATTGGAAATGATAAAAATTTAATAAATGTTATAAATGTTATAAATTTGTTGTCGGGTGGGGTGTTTTTTTGAGTTATAAGTATGAATTAATACAAATATTATCATTAAATTTCTTTTAACATAACATTGTTGTGCATTTTCTCAGATAAGACCGCTTTTCCCTGTAAGTGCTTCAGGTGTAAGTTCTCGTCCTCTTCCTCCTCCTCAGTCTGCCACCTCTTTGATTGGGCACATAATGCTCTTCAGTAAACCTTCTGCCATCTCTAGTCTGCAGCATGTACTTAGTCATCAAGACAGGCTGAGAAATTACAGACCCCATTACAATAACTATCAGTATTAGAACCTATTGTTCACAAACAATAAATTTACACACTAAAACAAATAAAATAAATTACATTTGTCCACAGTATGACAAGATGTTTGTTCAGATGTTCAAATCACCTTAAAATAACTCCAGATTACATCAAAACTCCCCAGAAGTTGAAGCAGCCTTTTATATGAAAAGTCCTCCGATTTACAAAATGGCGTCCATACCGCTGGGTTAAGGTCAGGTGAGAGCAGCTTTTTCTCAGTGTTTGTTTCAGCGAGCGATATTTTCGGCGATATCTGGGCGCGATGCCGAAAGTAACGCTCGGCGATATGTGTGCTAGTTTCCATTTTTCTGACGTTTACGGCCAAAAAAAATGGGCGGGCGGTATTATTAATTCTCGCCGTTAACTATATGCCGAAAGTAACGCTGGGCAATGAGTGAGTGATAAATGGGCGTAAGTTTCCATTTTTTGGCTAAATGGGCGATATCTGGGCGTTATACCTCATCTCAGCATTAAAATGGACGCAAGTGTGCGGTAGCGATGCAAAACTTATGGAAAATCTATCCCTCTGTTTTCTGTTAGTTAGCCAATCCTCTATTCACGCTAATATATTACTCCCAACCCAGTGAGCTCTTACCTTGTGCAGTAACCTTTTGTGTGGCACCTTATCGAATGCTTTCAGGAAATCCAAATGCACACTATCTACTGGTTCCCCTTTATTCACTCAGCTCGTTACATCCTCAAAGAACTTCAGCAAATTTGTCAAACATGATTTCCCTTTCATAAAACCATGCTGACTCTGCTTGACTGCATTATGGCTTTCTAAATGTCCTGATATTACTTCCTTAATGATGGACTCCAGCATTTTCCCAATGACAGATGTTAGGCTAACTGGTCTACAGTTTCCTGCTTTCTATCTCCCTCCTTTCTTAAGTAGGGGTGTTACATTTGCGGTTTTCCAGTCCGCTGTGACCTCTCCAGAATTCAGGGAATTTTGGTAGATTACAACCAATGCATCCACTATCGCTGTAGCCACTTCTTTTAAGATTCTAGGATGCAGGCCATCAGGTCCAGGGGACTTGTCCACCTTTAGTCCCACTAGTTTGCCTAGTACTTTATATCTCTAGTGATAGTAATTGTTATGTCTCCCGTCTCCCCGCCCCGCCACCCCATCCCAATAGCTCCTAAATTATCAATTATTGTGTTTTTAGTGTCCTCTACCATGAAAATCGATACAAAATATTTGTTCATAGTCTCTGCCACTTCTCTATTTCCCATTATTAATTCTTCAGTCTCATCCTCTAAGTGACCAACATTTACTTTAGCTACTCGCTTCCTTTTTATATACAGGCAACTCTCGATTATCCGTACACGGATCCAACAGAAAACCATTGTAACAGGATTTAAAATTCTGTTGCTAACAAGTGAAAAGGCAGCCCCAAATAATTTGGAAAAATCACCTTCCAAACACTATGCTCATTCTCTCTCACACAATCTCTCTCTCTCTCACACTCACACATTCGCTCTCCTTGGGCCGACCCCGTACCGTCTGCTTCTGTCCCTGGCCGAAGGGACCCCGTACCGACCGCTTCTATCCCAGGCCGAAAGGACTCTGCACTAGGGGGACTCTCTCACTCACCATAAAAATCACCCTCCTCTGCCCTTGCTTTGCTGGCGTGTGTGTGCGCGCTGCTGCAGCTGCTGTCTCTCGCGGTCGCTGCTGATGTTGGGAACGGGGGCAGTGCCAGCACCGGGTTCCAGGCAAAGACTTTAATCAGAAGACTGCTAACTTCACCAGCGTACCAGAAAACCAGGCACAGAACCTGTACATGCATGCTGGTAATGTCCATCTTTTGTTACTGTTTGTAGCTGATTGCATTGATTCATTAAAGTTTTAATTCGCCCCAATGGAAAAAATTGTTTACCTGGAATAGCCCAATCCCCGAGGGACCTGGATAATCAAGAGTTGCCTGTACCTGTAGAAGCTCTGACTGTCTGTTTTTATATTTCTTGCTAGTTTACTCTCATATGCTATCTTCTCTGTCTTTATCATTTTTTTGGTCATCCTTTGCTGGTTTCTAAAAATTTCCCAATCCTCTAGCCTTCCACTGTTCTTCGCAACATTGTATGCCTTTATTTTCAATTTGATACCATCCTTTACTTCCTTAGTTAGCTAGGGATGGTTCATCCTTCTCTGAGCATCTTTTTTTCTCACTGGAATAAATCTTTGCTGAGAGTTATGAAATATCTCCTTAAATGTTTGCCACTGCTTTTCTACAGTCCTACTCTTTAATATATTTTCCCAGTCCACTTTAGCCAATTCTGCCTTCATACCTTTATAATTACCTTCACTTAAGTTCAGGACAATAGTTTGAGACCTAGCTTTCTCACTCTCAAACTGAATTTGAAAATTCTACCATGCAATGATCACTCTTCCCAAGAGGATCTTTTACTATGAAATCATTAATTAATTCAGACTCGTTAGATATTACCAGTTCTAAAATAGTCTGCTCCCTGTTTGGTTCCACAATGTATTGTTCCAAGAAACCATACACACAATGAACTCTTCCTCAAGGCTACCTTTGCCAATTTGATTTGTCCAATCAATATGAAGATTAAAATTTCCCATGATTATTGTTGTACCTTTCTTACAAGCCTCCATTATTTCTTGATTTATACTCTGTGCTACATTGTGGCTACTGTTTGGGGGCCTGTAGACCACTCCCACCAGTGAATTATTTTCCTTATTATTTCTTATCTCCACCCAAACTGATTCTACATCTTGATCTTCTGAGCCAATATCATTTCTCACTGCTGCATTGATCTCATCCTTTATTAACAGAGCTACCCCACCTCCTTTTCCTTTCTGCCTATCCTTACGAAATGGCAAATACCCCTGAATATTTAGTTCCCAGCCTTGGTCACCTTGCAACCACGTCTCTGTACTGGCAATCAGATCATACCCATTTATTTCTATTCGTGCTGTGAACTCATCTATCTTGTTACAAATGCTTTGTGCGTTCAGATATTGAGCTTTTAATTTTGGCTTTGTGTATATGCTCTGTCCCTTCCTGTCACACGCTGGTTATCATTACCCCTATTGCTACTCTGCACTTTTGCCTTCTCCTTTCTCTTTGACTTCTAAAATTTCCGCTCACCGGATCCCTCTCCCCACTATTTAATTTAAAGCCCTGGCACCTTAATACCTGGTACCTTCCTGATTCATCAGGCTCAGTATCACACCAAATCACATGGTACATTTACCACTGAGCTTTTAGGATTGGGGTAGGGAAGGAGTGGGAAGTGCGTGGATGGGGGAGGAGTATACTTCTTTTCTATAATAAATGAACACATGCCATTCAGGATACCAGGTTGCACAGCTACTTAAAACACAAAAGGTATACTTGCCTCATCCCATGTGTCCCACAAAATTAAGTTTGAAAGAAAACTTTCATTAAAAAAGATTAGCAGCAGGAGAAGGCTCTTCCATGGATCCCGAGAGACGGGCACTTAATTGGAAAGAATGCACAGAGCATGTAATTTACTATGTCCAAAAAAATGCATTCACTGATTGAGGCGGGAGGGCGGTGGGGGGGGGGGGGGGCATTGGGGCAGGTGCTCCATCTCATCTTTAAACCAGAAGTAGGAGTTGCATTTCATCCTTCATTTTAATTAAAAATCATCTTCTGGGATTGAAATTGGAGCCATTGAAATACTAATTTTGAAGAAATAAAAAGGACATTTTTAAAAACAGCCGTCAATCTTTTCAGATAGTCAAGTACTTCAAAAATACCGTCCAATACATTATAACAAAGGGTAGTGGATATCTGGAGCTCGCTCCTCGAAAAGGCTGTGGATGCTGGATACTGGATCAATTTACGTTTTCAAGACTGAGATCAACAGAGTTTGGAGGGGGCAAGAGTATCAAGGGATATGTAACAGAGGTGGGTAAATGGAGTTGAGGTAGAGATCAGCCATGATCTAACTGAATAGCAGAAGAGGCTTAAGGGGCCGAATTGCCTACTCCTGTTGCTATTTTCCCATCAACACGCATTTTCACCCATAACGTAGTAAAATGTCCCAAGCTGCTTCAAAGACAAAAGTTAGAGAAGGTGACTGAAGGCACAGCGGAAGAGGTAGGTTTTTGAAAGTAGGGAAGAGAGGAAAACAAGATAGAGGGGCTTGTATAGAAAGTTCCAGAGTATAGGTTGAAGACAACTGTAGATGCAAAGTGAATGCACAAGTTTCCAGAAGAAGAATGGAGGGTGCACACCGACATGCAGGGCTGGAGGAGACAGCTGATGTAGGGAAGACAGAGAACACAGAGGGGTTTTGTAATGAAGGAGTTTGAAATCAATGCTTAGGAGAATGGTGAGCTACAGGAGGTTGGCAGAATTTAGGATGGGATGAAGGTGTTGGAGCAGTGGGGCAAGAGTGGAGGCAGACGATACTGCAGAGGCAGAAATAGGTGGTTTCGATGCTCAGCAGTGGCGGTTTATGGGGCGGTGGATGGGGAGGGGGGGGCGGCGGGGAGCCGAGCAAGTAACTTTGATCTCCAATATTTAGACTGCAGAAAGTTATGGCTCCACGCCTTGATGTTGTATAAGCACCTAACAGTGGCAGTCACTGAGTACAGCATGGTTGCAGAGCGGTAGAGCTGAATGTAGTCAGAATAGATATGGAATATGACCGATGCATGATGTTGCCAAGGGCGACATGCAGACAAATCGTAGAGGTGGAACAATTTACCTTCTCCTTTAGTCACTGCAACGTTACACCAAAAATAATTTTAACAGAAAAAAATCTATAATGCGCTTATACATTCCTTTAATAATTAAAAGACCGTCTGAGGATCTGTGGCCTTTAAAAAATAACCAGGCAGCTTCAAACACCAATGTAGAATTAAAGATAAAGCAAAAATGAGATGTCATAGTTAAAATGCAATACACTCAATCTGCTGGAAGGGCAGTCTCATTAACACCTGTCCAGCACCAACACCATCAGTTGAGCCTAACTCATCAAAAAAAAAAAATGCCTAATTAATTTTGATGGAAGCGCCACAACCCCAAAGCTGCTTCTATCTTGAATCACCTTTTCTATTTAATTATTCGTTCTGGGATGTGGGCATCGCTGGTAAGGCCAGCATTTATTGCTCATCCCTAATTGCCCTTGAAAAGGTGGTGGTGAGCCACCATCTTGAACCACTGCAGGCCTTGTGGTTAAGGACCCAGCAACAATGAAGGAACGGTGATATATTTCCAAGTCAGGATGGTGATAACTTGGAAGGGAACTTGCAGGTGATGGTGCTCCCATGTGCCTGCTGCACTTGTCATTCTAGATGGTAGAGGGCGTGGGTTTGGGAGGTGCTGTCGAAGAAGACATGGCGAGTTGCTGTAGTGTATCTTGTAGATGGTACAACACTGTAGTGGAAGGAGTGAATGTTGATGGTGGTGGATGGAGTGCCAATCAAGCAGATTGCTTTGTCCTAGATGCTGTCAAGCTTCTCGAGTATTGTTGGAGCTGCACTCATCCAGGCAAGTGGAGAGTATTGCATCACACTCCTGACCAGTATCTTGTTAATGGTGGAAAGGCTTAGGGGAGTCAGAAGTTGAGACACTCGTCACAGAATACCTAGCCTCTGACCCACTCTTGTTGCCACAGTATTTATGTGGCTGGTCCAGTTAAGTTTCTGGTCAATGGTGACTCCCAGGATGATGATGGGGGATTCAGTGATGGTAATGTCATTGAATATCAAGGGGAGGTGGTTTGACTCTCGCTTGTTGGAGATGATCATTGCCTGGCACATGTGTGGCACGAATGTAACTTCCCACTAGTCAGCCCAAGCCTGAATGTTGTCCAGGTCTTGCAGCATGCAGGCATGGACTGCTTCATTTTCTGAGGAGTTGAGAATGGAACTGAACACTGTGCAATCATCAGCGAACATCCCCACTTTTGACCTTATGAGGGAGGGAAGGTTATTGATGAAGCAGCTGAAGATGGTTGGGCCCAAGACACTGCCCTGGGGAACTCCTGCAGCAATGTTCTGGGGCTGGGATGATTGAAATCCAACCACCACAATGGTCTTCCTTTGTGCTAGGTATGATTCCAGCCAGTGGAGAGTTTTCCCCCCGGTTCGCACTGACTTCAATTTTACTAGAGCTCCTCCATTGGTCAAATACTGCCTTGATGTCAAGGGCAGTCACTCTCACTTCAGGAATTCAGGTCTTTTGTCCATGTTTGGACCAAGGCTGTAATGAGGTCTGGAGCTGAGTGGTCCTGGCAGAACCCAAACTGAGCATCGGTGAGCAGGTTATTGGTGAGTAAGTGCCGCTTGATAGCACTGTCGATGACACCTTACATTAATTTGTTGATGACGGAGAGTAGACTGTTGGGGTGGTATTGGCCGTATTGGATTTGTCCTGCTTTGTGTAGACAGGACATCCTGGGCAGTTTTCCACATTGTTGGGTAGATGCCAGTATTCTGGAACAGATTGGCTAGAGGTGCAGCTAGTTATGGAGCACAAGTCTTCAGCACGACAGCCAGGATGCTGTCAGGGCTGATAGCCTTTGCTGTATCCAGTGTGCTCAGCCGCTTCCTGATATCACGTGGAGTGAATCGAGTTGGCTAAAGACTGGCTTCTGTGATGGTGGGGACCTCAGGAGGAGGCCAATATGGATCATCCACTCGGCACTTCTGGCTGAAGATAGTTGCAAATGCTTCAACCTTGTCTTTTGCACTTGCATGCTGGGCTCCACCATCATTGAGGATGGGGATATTCATGGAGCCTCCTCCTCCTGTTAGCTGTTTAATTGTTCACCACCATTCACGACTGGATGTGGCAGGTCTGCAGTGCTTTGATCTGATCTGTTGAATGTGGGATCACTTAGCTCTGTTTATAGCATGCATCTAGTCCTGTGTTGCAGTTTCCCCAGGTTGGTACCTCATTTTTAGATACGCCTGGTGCTGCTCCTGGCATGCTCTTCTGCTCTCCTCATTCAACCAGGGTTGGTCCCCTGGCTTGATGGTAATGATAGAGTGAGGGACCATGAGGTTACAGATTATGGTGGAATACAATTCTGCTGCTGCTAATGGCCCACAGTGCCTCAGCTTGCTCTGAATCTATCCCATTTCATCATCATAGGCAGTCCCTCGGAGCCAAGGATGGCTTGCTTCCACACTAGAAATGAGTTCCCAGGTAACTGACGACTCCAATGTGGGACCTACCGTCTCTGTCACAGGTGAGGCAGATAGTGGTTGAAGGAACGGGTGGGTGGGGGGCCGGGTTGCCGCGCGCTCCTACCGCTGTCGACGCTTGGCTTCAGCTTGCTCTCGGTGAAGAGACTCGAGATGTTCAGTGCCTTCCCGGATGCTTTTCCTTCACTTTGGGCAGTCTTGGACCAGGGATTCCCAGGTGTCGGTGGGGACATTACAATTTTTCAAGGAGGCTTTGAGGGTGTTCTTGAAGTGTTTCCTCTGCCCACCTAAGGCTCGTTTGCCATGTCAGAGCTCAGAGTAGAGCTCTTGTTTTGGGAGTCTCGTGTCAGGCATGCGGATGATGTGGCCCGTCCAGCAGAGCTGATCGAGCATGGTCAGCGCTTTGATGCTGGGGATATTGGCCTGAGCAAGGATACTAATGTTAGTGCGCCTATCCTGCCAATGGATTTGCACGATCTTGCACAGTGATACTACCACACAACAGTAAGAGGGCGGTAGGTGGTAATCAGCAGGAGGTTTCCTTACCCATGTTTGACCTGAAACCATGAGACTTCATGGGGTCCGTAGTCTCCACAATGACTGTGCGGTGATCACTGCTACCAATGCGGTCATTCTGTGCCCTTGCTTCCCTGAGTGATTCTTCCAAGTGGTGTTCAAAATGGAGGAGTACTGATTCATCAGCTGAGGGAGAGCAATAGGTGGTAATCAGCAGGAGTTTCCTTGCCCATGCTTGACCTGAAGCCATGAGACTTCGTGGGGTCAGGAGTCAATTTAGAGGACTCAAGGCCACTCCATCCTGACCTTATACCATTGTGCCGCCACCTCTGGTGGGTCTATCCTGCCGGTGGGTCAGGACATACCCAGGGATGGTGATGGAAGAGTCTAGGATATTGGTTGAAAGGTATGATTCTGTGAGTATGACTATGTCAGGCTGTTGCTTGACTAGTCTGTGGGACAGTGCTCCCAATTCTGGCACAAGTCCCCAGATGTTGGTGGGGAGCACTTTTCAGGATCAACTGGGCTGGGGGTGCAGTTGTCAGGTCCAAAGCTGGAGTTAAGGTCGATGCCAGGTGGTCCATCTGGTTTTATTATTCTTATTGTTTTTCGTAACGGTTTGTTACAACTGAGTGGCTTGCTAGGCCATAAACCTAGCTCAAACTGAATGAAAACATGCAGGAATACTACTCTGATGTAGTTATACTCAGCAGCAAGATTTTCCAGTCAAACTATTGTTTTCTTGCAATAACATTTATACAGTCAAAGAAAGAAGTGTGAATTTTGTTCTGCATGTAACATCTGATTTTTACAAGCATGATTTAGCAGGCGCTGGTAAACACATAACATTGGTATGTTTTTTAAAAGCATCACGTCCTTATCCGGGATTACCAACTGTCCTACACGAGGTATTGATCACAATCTCACACCAATGGAGGGCCTGATATCTATTGCACATAGCCAGACAGAAAAGGGGCCATCTGCAATGCGCTGTTCTGCACAATACCGCCAGCCTGGGATAAATAATTCTATTGACAGTCAAAATTTAGGCACATTAGTGTCTGATTGCTGCTCCCCTTACTTGGGCCCATAATCAACCTACTTGAAGACAAAATATAGACAGGTTGAAATCTAAAGAATGTAAACAGCTTGGGTCCTGTTGTGGAATATGTAGACTAAATGAACCCGACAGACCAAAATCGAAAGATAAGTTAAGGTGCAGATTTAGATCTTGATGGAAATAGTCTTCCATCAAAAATTTTACATAATTACTTTCTTTGAACATACTGACATCTAATCAGTAATTACTTGACCTCAGAAAAATGTGTCATGATATTTCACAAGGTGCATTATTTTATTAATTTTTATACACATATGAGATAATGGTCCAATAATCAGGCTCAGCAACACTTTAAAAAAAACCCGGAAAATGTTGGAAATGCTCAGCAGGTCAGGCAACAGCTTAGGTCTTACAGACTAAACACTTTTATTGGCAGGTCTTATGTAAAACTACAATTTGGATTTCCAAAAGGCGTTCGATAAGGTGTCACATAAAAGGTTACTTTACAAGATAAGAGCTCAAGGGGTAGGGGGTAATATATTAGCATGGACAGAGGATTGGCTAACTAACAGAGAACAGAGAGTCGGGATAAATGGGTCATTTTCCGGTTGGCAAACAGTAACTAGTGGGGTGCCACAGGGATCATTGCTGGGACCTCTATTTACAATCTGTATTAATGACTTGGATGAAGGGACTGAATATAATGTAGCCAAGTTTGCTGATGATACAAAGCACGTTTTGAGGAGGTCACAAAAAATCTACAAAGTGATATAGACAGACTAAGGTGAGTGGGTAAACATTTGGCTGATGGAGTATAATATGGGAAGGTGTGAGGTTATCCATTTTGGCAGGAAAAATAAAAAGCAAATTATTTAAATGGAGAGAAACTACAAAATGCTGTAGTACAGAGGAACCTGGGGTCCTTATGCATGAAACACAAAGTGTTAGTATGCAGGTACAGCAAGTAATCAAGAAGGCAAATGGAATGTACTACAACTGTACAGGTTATTGGTGAGGCCACACCTAGAGTACTGTGTACAGTTTTGGTCTCCGTATTTAAGGAAGGATATACTTGCATTGGAGGCAGTTCACTAGGTTGATTCCGGAGATGAGGGAGTTGACTTATGAAGAATGGATGAGTAGGTTGGGCCTATATTCATTGGAGTTCAGAAGAATGAGAAGTGATCTTATTGAAACATATAAGATACTGAGGGTGCTTGACAAGGTAGATGCAGATAGGATGTTTCCACTCATGGGGGAATCCAGAACGAGGGGGCATAGTTTAAGAATAAGGGGTCGCCCATTTAGAACTGAGATGAGGAAGAATTTCTTCCCTCAGAGTCGTAAATCTGTGGAATCTCTGCCACAGAGAGCTGTGGAGGCTGGGTCATTGAATATATTTAAGGTGAAGATAAACAGATTCCTGATCGATAAGAGAGTGAAGGGTTATGGAGAGCGGGCAGGGAAGTGGAGCTGAGCCCAAGATTAGATCAGCCATAATCTTATTAAATGGCAGAGCAGGCTCAAAGAGCATAATGGCCTACTCCTGCTCCAAATTCTTATGTTCTCATGTACAATTTCCCAGCTCCTATACAATTGGAAGTCCTGTGTGGCCTATGATAGCAATTCTGTCAGTAATTCTTGACAGCATAGCCCAGGTCCCCCGATACAATACCAAAAGAATGCTTGGGGGGGGGGGGTGGTGTTAGGGTTGGACAGGGCTATATAGCATCTTTAGACCTCAGGATATCTCAAAGCGCTATACATCAAAGTACTTTTTAAAAAAAGTATAGCTACTGTTGTAATATTGGAAGTGCGGCTGTGAGATAATGACCAGATCAACTGTTTTAGTGGTTTAAGGATAAATATTGGTCAGGACATTCTTCAAAATAGTGGCATGGAATCTTTTATGCCCAGCTGAGAGGGCATATGGGATCTCAGTTTAATGTCTCATCTGAAAGCTGGCACCTCAGACAGCGCACAGGCAAGACTGTTGCCACTGAACTATGGCTGACAAGATCATGCAATACTCCATGGGTTACAACAGTTGTATTTCTGGGGAACGGTGGTGGGGAAAGAATGTATCGGAAGATAGCAAACCAGGAGGCAAACGTTGGAAACTGAAGAATGGATTAATAATTTGCATTTGGTACAATGTCCTTTTCTCATGCCATGATTTATGCTTTTAAAATACCTTTAGTATTTCAAAGTTTGTTAATTCCAGAAATTCAAGCTTTGCATCAAAAGATGATCTATTTCCCAATGCACAGTCCCATAATGCCATTCCATACTGCTGGAGAGTATATATTTGCAATTTTTTTGTCGATGAAACAAAGGCAGAACGGCCTGTACATGGCCTTCTTTGACCTCACCAAAGGCCTTCAACACTGTCAACCGTGAGGGATTATGGAGTGTCCTCCTCAAAACCTCCAAACATTTGTCCCCATCCTCGCCTGCTTCACGGCGACATACAAGCCGTAATCCTGACCAACGGATCCAACACAGACGCAATTCACGTTTGGATCGGGGTCAAGCAAGGCTGTGTCATTGCACCAACGTTCTTCTTGATCTTCCTTGCTGCAATGCTCCATCTCACTCTCCGTAAGCTCCCGCTGGAGTGGAGCTAATCTACAGAACAAACGGGAAACTATTCAACCTCCGCCACCTCCAGGCCAGATGAAAGGTTGTCCCATCCTTTGTCATTGAATTACAGTATGCAGACGAGACTTGCATCTGCGCAGACTCAGAGGTTGAACTCCAAGCCATCATCAACACCTTCACCGAAGTGTACAAGAACATGGGCCTTACATTAAACATCCGCATGACAAAGATGCTCTACCAACTTGCCCCGCCATGCACCACACCCTCAAAGCCCAAGTCCGCACAAAGTGGAGGAAAAACATCTGGGGAAGGCGCTGAACATCTCGAGTCTCTACGACAAGAGCAAGCTGAAACCAAACGTAAACAGCGGAAGGAGCGCACAACAACCCAAGCACCCCACCCACCTGTCCCTTCAACCACTGTCTGCCCCACCTGTGACAGAGACTGTAGGTCCTGCATAGGACTCATTAGTCACCTGAGAACTCATTTTTAGCGTGGAAGCAAGCCATCCTTGATTCCGAGGGACTGCTCAAGAAGATGATGAACTATTTCCCAATGCACAATCCCATAATGCCATGCCATACTGCTGGAGAATATATATTTGCAATTTTTTTTTCTATGAAACGAAGGCAGAACGGCTAATGGATAGTATAATGTGTAGCAAAATGGGTAAAGATAGTTAGCTGTGCGTACTCCTGCACCTTTCTGAAGCCTCTAACCTCAGGATCATGCATCTTGAGCAAACCAGACAAAGCTCTCCTGTTGTAAATCTTCCTTAAAACCCATCTTTTTAACCAACCGTTTGGCAACCTTGCCTTACACTCCCGCTATGTGTTGGCATTTGTTCCTTTTTATTTTTCTCCTGTAAATCACCTTGATGCTTTGAACATTAAAGACAAGTTGTTGGAAAAAGAAAAAGCTCTGACTCTAATGCGAGCGAGAAGAAGAAAAAAGAAAAAACAGAATTGTGCATCTTCGCCCCGCTTCCCCCCCTTCTATCCCAGTGAATTGCCACATTGATGGATTAGAATTTGTAACAAAATATCAAGTGTTATGGACACTGATTTTAAAAATGGAATTGAAGATGCACTGCTATTCTGGATGTCTTGAGCAATTTGCAATTTGTGAAGCGTCTGTTTTGCCACCAACTGAAACAGTATGAAATAGTACGCTATATATTACTCTGCAGATTTGCACCGCTTTAAATTGTCCAAAGAACATAGGACCTATATTTGAAAAACTGAGATCTACTGCATTTAATAAGGATGAACATGGTAGATACTAAAGAGAAGGCAAAGACAAAAAACAAAATTTGAAATAAATTCATCACAATACAGGATTAAAATAAACTTTAATGGACCAACAGATCAATAAAAAGATACTAGTCATATAATTTTATGGCTGCTTAGAGGGCTGGTCTAGGCAATGCCAAAATGCCTTGTTAGTGTATTTGTCAAATAAAGATAGGTGATAATTCTGTAGTCTGAAACCTAACTTATCAATTATTTGCAAAAAGCCATGTTTTTGGGGGATTTAGATTACTCTTTATGACTGGTTTTATTTTTCTAAAAATATATAAACTAGATATCAGACAAATTACACTGTTACAAAATGCCCCTAAAACTGCCAGTTCCTTAACTGATTCTTTTCCACCAGCAACTGGCTTTGTGATCGTGAACTAGGTAATTAGAAGTTAGTGCCATTAGTAAATAAATCATGTAGTCACAGAATCTGATCACTCCTAGAAAACGTACACTTTGTGAAATATAAAATTATGGGGCATTAAATATTTACCTAGCTTAAAAAAAAAATGCACTTCTGCATTTGTCTCTTTGCAATTAATACCAGCTTACAAGTTCATAGTTCAGACTCTTGTACATATATAAAACATGGCTAGAGTACTAATCACAGTTTTAGAAACCTCCTCAGTGTCAATGTCCAATTAAAATTCTAAAATAGGCGAAGTGTCAAATCAGAAAAATAAATATTCTGTGAAAAAAAACAATCGATGGATTTAGAAAATCTTTAAAAAAAAAACAAATGGTGACAACACACTGCATGAACAATTTTGATTTGATAATGAACCCCACCAAAAATTATTGCAACATCAGCGATTTTTTTAAGTTTTCACTTTTTAGAACAAATATCTTACTTTTAGATAAATAAAACAAGTCATAAAGAGCAATCTAAATCCCCCAAAAACATAGCTTTTTGCAAATAATTGATAAGTTAGGTTTCAGACTACAGAATTATCACCTATCTTTATTTGACAAATAAATTAACAAGGCATTTTGGCATTGTCCAGACCAGCCCTCTAAGCAGCTACAGAACTAGGGAACTGTGGTATCAAATATCAATGCCAAAACTGTTATTTTTTTTTTAAGTGCTAACACTGACTTGGAAGTCAATAAATAAGGTTTGAAATTTATCTGAATATCTGATGCACACAATTGCATCAATCCTAATCAGGAAAAGGAGGCGGGGTGACGTTGCTAGTTGAAGAGGAAATCAATGTAATTGTAAGGAAGGAAATTAGCCTGGATGATGTGGAATCAGTATGGGTGGAGCTGCAGAATTCCAAAGGGCAGAAAACGCTAGTGGGTGTTGTATATAGACCACCAAATAGTAGTGAGGTTGGGGACATCATCAAATAAGAAATAAGGGATGTGTGCAATAAAGGTACAGCAGAAATCATGGGCGACTTTAATCTACATAATGATTGGGCTAACCTAACTGATAGCAATGCGGTGGAGGAGGATTTCCTGGAGTGTATTAGGGATGGTTTTCTAGACCAATATGTCGAGGAACCAACCAGGGAAGCTGGCCATCCTAGACTGGGTATTGTGTAATGAGCAGGGACTAATTAGCAATCTTGTTGTGCGAGGCCCCTTGGGGAAAAGTGACCATAATATGATCGAATCCCTTATTAAGATGGAGAGTGACAAAGTTAATTCGGAAACTAGGGTCCTGAACTTAAGGAAAGGTAACTTCGACGGTATGAGGCGTGAATTGGCTAGAATAGACTGGCAAAGGATACTTAAAAGGGTTGACGGTGGATAAGCAATGGCAAATATTTAAAGATCACATGGATGAACTTCAGCAAATGTACATCCCTGTTTGGAGTAAAAATAAAACTGGGAAAGTGGCTCAATCATGGCTAAAAAGGAAATTAAGGATAGTGTTAAAGCCAAGGAAGAGGCATATAAATTGGCTAGAAAAAGCAACAAACCTGAGGACTGGGAGAAATTTAGAATTCAACAGAGGGGGTCTAAGGGTTTAATTAAGAGGGGGAAAATAGAGTACGAGAGGAAGCTTGCAGGAATATAAAAACTGACTGCAAAAGCTTCGATAAATATGTGAAGAGAAAAAGATTAGTAAAGACAAACGTAGGTCCCTTGCAGTCGGGTTCAGGTGAAATTATAATGGGGAACAAAGAAATAGCAGACCAATTGAACCAATACTTCGGTTCTGTCTTCACGAAGGAAGATACAAATAACCTTCCAAAGGTACTAGGGGACAGTGGGTCTAGTGAGGAGGAACTGAAGGATATCCTTATTAGGCGGGAAATTGTGTTAGGGAAATTGATGGGATTGAAGGCCGATAAATCCCGGGGCCTGATAGTCTGCATCCCAGAGTGCTCAAGGAAGTGGCCCTAGAAATAGTGGATGCATTGGCGAACATTTTCCAACAGTCTATCGATTCTGGATCAGTTCCCATGGACTGGAGGGTAGCTAATGTAACAACACTTTTTAAAAAAGGAGGGAGAGAGAAAACGGGTAATTATAGACCGGTTAGCTTGACATCAGTAGTGGGGAAAATGTTGGAATCGATCATGAAGGACGAAATAGCAGCGCATTTGGAAAGCGGTGACAGGATCGGATCAAGTCAGCATGGATTTATGAATGGGAAATCATGCTTAACGAATCTTCTGGAATTTTTTGAGGATGTAACTAGCAGAGTGGACAAGGGAGAACCAGTGGATGTGGTGAATTTGGACTTTCAGAAGGCTTTTGACAAGGTCCCGCACAAGAGATTGTTGTGCAAAATCAAAGCACATGGTATTGGGGTTAATATACTTACGTGGATAGGGAACTGGTTGGCAGACAGGAAGCAGAGAGTCGGGATAAACGGGTCCTTTTCAGAATGGCAGGCAGTGACTAGTGGAGTGCCGCAGGGCTCAGTGCTGGGACCCCAGCTCTTTACAATATACATTAACGATTTGGATGAAGGAATAGTGTGTAATATCTCCAAGTTTGCAGATGACACTAAACTGGGTGGCGGTGTGAGCTGTGAGGAGGATGCTAAGAGGCTGCAGGGTGACTTGGTCAGGTTAGGTGAGTGGACAAATTGTGAGGTTATCCATTTTGGGGGCAAAAACACGAAGGCAGAATATTATCTGAATGGCGGCAGATTAGGAAAAGGGGAGGTGCAATGAGACCTGGGTGTCATGGTTCATCAATCACTGAAAGCGGGCACGCAAGTACAGTAGGCGGTAAAGAAGGCAAATGGTATATTGGCCGTCATAGCGAGGGAATTTGAATATAGAAGCAGGGAGGTCTTACTGCAGTTGTACAGGGCCTTAGTGAGGCCTGACCTGGAATATTGTGTTCAGTTTTGGTCTCCTAGTCTGAGGAAGGACGTTCTTGCTATTGAGGGAGTGCAGCAAAGGTTCACCAGGCTGATTCCAGGGATGGCTGGGATGCCATATGAGGAGAGACTGGATCAACTGGGCCTTTATTCACTGGCGTTTAGAAGGATGAGAGAGGATCTCATAGAAACATAAGATTCTGACGGGACTGGACAGGTTAGATGCAGGAAGAATGTTCCCGATGTTGGGGAAGTCCAGAACCAGGAGACATAGTCTTAGGATAAGGGGTAGGCCATTTCGGACAGAGATGAGGAGAAACTTCTTCACTCAGAGAGTTGTTAACCTGTGGAATTCCCTGCCGTAGAGAGTTTTTGATGCCAGTTCACTGGATATATTCAAGGGGGAGTTAGATATGGCTCTTACGGTTAAGGGGATCAAGGGGTATGGAGAGAAAGCAGGAAAGGGGTACTGAAGGAATGATCAGCCATGATCTTATTGAATGGTGGTGCAGGCTCGAAGGGCCGAATGGTCTACTCCTGCACCTATTTTTCTATGTTTCTATGCAGAAATAAATAACCTTTGGATGAGCAGGGATTAAGGCCTTTTGTGATCATCTTGCACTAGTTTTCACTATTAATGGATCTCAGAACACTGTCAAATGTAATTCTGTACGCAGCTAGCTTTCATCAAAGCAATAAGCATCATAGAAACATGCATTTTGCTGGTCTGGTTTCATGCTGCTGCAGAAGACAAACACTTTATGGAAAAGCAATCACCTACAATAATTCTGCACCTGAACTCAAACAGCAAGCATTTTTAAATGAACAACAATGTAAATTCATTGCAAAAGAAAAATAATAACCCCCAAGAACAACTGAAACGAAAAAAGATGGCAAGGAATGCTAATATCTGGATACTATTTGCATTGGCATCATGGAGTTACTGCAGTTATAAAACCTATCAGTTCAAATTTCAAATTTAATCTGCCGTCCAAAGTGTATTCAGGATTTAAAATTGCAAGAATTCTACTTTTACAGTGCTAAATTTAAAAACAACTGTAATTCAAAAACAGGATTATTGAAGTGTATGTGAATTACATTATATTTATCTGTCTACAATAGATCAAAGGTAGCTTGTCTGTATACAATAAGCTGTCTTTCTGATGTCAATCATTTATTAGAGTCAGGGATTTGAAGTTCATGTATCCTCAGCCAAATCCCCAAGTCTCTTCAAAATGTTAAATGCAGAGTGTGTGATGCTTTGTCAAATCCTCTCCCCTGATACGTGTTAGCCTGTCAGCAGCTTAAGAGAGAGCTTGCACTCCCTGCACTTCACTGACAATATTTTGATAGGTGTCACTTACCTCCATTCACAAATTAAGTTGTCACCCTAATCTTTCTCAATCAAGACTGCTCGAGGGACAATCATTCTTCCCAGCAAGTTAACAAGAGCCGACTATTCCATCATAAAGCTATTAGGGGAGAGGATGCACAGCATGCCAACAGCTAATGTAAATAGTTGTCAGAAGACGGCCATTTAACAGAAGAAAGATCTAGATCCCAGGAACAAAAAGAAAAATAGTGCAGATGCTGGAAATCTAAATCAGCAGGTTAAGCAGCATCTGTGGAGAGAACAACATAGCAGGTCTGAACTCATCTGCAGAATACAGGAAAAGTTCCTTCACACATCTTTCTCGTGACTTCAGCCTTCCCAATCCACCTGTACCCTTCCCTCTGGCCTCATACCTGCTCTCAATCTTTATTCCAAGAGCTGACAGCATCATATTGGCTCTGTCTGTTTCTCCACTCGCCTCACTCACATCCACCTCCATCTAAACGTGCAGCGCAAGGTTCTAGGTTTTGAGGAAGGGTACATATCCAAAACATCTCTCCTCTCCAGATACTGCTCGATCTGCTGAGTGTTTACAGTATTTTCTATTTTTGACCTGGAATGCAGGGCTCCCTTAGCATATATATACTGGTACATTATAAATATTATGTAATTTCAAAGATAGCAGGAGATGTACCTGTACAGTGCAATGTTATGAAATGATGAAAGCTAAATTAGAGAGATGTGGATGAATCATTTTAACAATTGCAAAAAAGCACCTTAATGGGTGTAACATACAAAAAAATATTTTTTACAATGACTCTTTGATCTCTGTGCACTGGGGCACACTTTGCCATTGCCATTCCCAGGCCTTTACAATTCTCATGATCACTTGGGCGCTTTCTCAGCAACATCTCTCAAACTCACACAATTCATCATTTCTTTCTGTCATCATCCTTGGCATTCTTCAGACCCTCTGAGACTGCGCTTACAACACAAAGGTCACTTTAAAACTTGACTAAATGGTACATTGAAAATAACAAAATAAAAACATTCACAGCAGTTGAATCACAATAAGCAGCTGCCTTTAACGAATGCTTCATTTAATCAAATACAGGTGCAACGTCCCGAATGCGGAACTGGAAAACCGGAATTGTCCGAAAACCGGACATTTTGTGCATAGCTGATGGAGTCGTTCGGAATCATTGTTCGAAAACCGGACATTTTTGAGGCAAAACCCAAAATCCGGCACGGATTAGGTCGAGGATTCCTGATTTCAGACAAGAAAATCAAGTCTTGTCCTAATCCATGACGGATTTTGGACCTCACCACTCAAAACTCGGCATGGATTTGGTTGAGGATTCAGGATTACAGACTAGTGATTTTCTTGTCTGCAATCCGGAGAAACTGGAACGGACTCAGTCCCGAGGATTCCAGATTTCGGACTTTGTACCTGTACAGTGCAATGCACATATGCATGATTTAGTGGGGAGGTTACAGAGAAATTAGAACACACTTTTCTCAGCTTCACAGTTTCAATTGGCGAAAAGGAAATGTTTCAGTCAAGGAGACGGAAGTCACAGTAAACCAACTACACACAAAAACCCCAGCACCTACAAAACTACTTTATATATAGCTGTTAACTTTTATAGGCAAAACTTATCTTGCCAAGTAGAAAAATTCAAATTCTACAGATGAAAATAAGGACTACAAGTTGACTCTAAATAATTCATTAACAAGTTGCATATTAGGAAAAATACTGTGCATACATTGCAAAATAGTGATTTCTCCTAGTTCTCTGAAAAAAATTCCAACACGAATAATGCTCGCCAAGGAGTTGCTCATTAAATAATTATTCTCTCTTGGCTGCGTTAAAATTAGATAAGGCATTGGAAGGACCTGGGGATGTCTTTTTCTACATTAAAGTTAGTTATATAAATGCAAGTTGCTGCTGTACTTCTTACCAGGCTACATGAATTACTCCAAATTAAATTCAAGTATTAATTATAAGACAAGACCACATCTTGATAAGGCCGTACTATGGTTTTAACCTTAATCACCTTTGAACTGCACCACTGTAAGTAGTTTTAAAATTTACTATCAGTTACCTCTCAGGGTGGCAGTCATTGGCCACCATCTTAGCTTCACTTGACATTTGGAGAAACAGATTATTCCTCTGCCAAGGCTCAGTTGCCAGGGACCTTGTCCCAGAACCTCAGATATGGCTGGAATTGAAATGGAATTGAAACCTTGTTGCAATTTTGGTTTTAAATCCTGGAGTATTCCTTTTAAGTGTGTTTTGTTGAAGATTCTCTTTTTGATTCACAAATGTACTACTTGGCAAGTGTGATTTCAAGGCAGGTAGGACATGGTGCGAAATACAACATGCAAGTATTGTACCATTATCAGAGATGCTCTTGTAATCAAAATGGCAACTTGCTGAATGTGAACAGATGCCTGGGATTGGTAGAGACTCAAGTTATAAATAGAAAAGTGATGGCACAAGCAATTGAGTGTCTATCATAATCCCAACATCACATTTTGTATAAAACAACAAAAATCAACAAGTTTAAAAATCTTTTTTAAAAAAGTACAAAAAACATTCCTGTTATTTTTGTTCTGACCTAGAGAAATAACAAAAGCAGCTGCCAATCTAAAAAAAAAGTTCAATCAATAATTATACTCAAATTGACCTCAAGACCTATTTCGATCACTTCCTGACAGAGGGTTCATGAGCAGGAGCTTCAAGAAGGGATAGACCCAGTCTGCATCTAAACATTATAAACATGCTCCAGGCTATCCATGTACAACACTACAGGATATCAGCTAATTAAAAAAATGCTCAATTATGTTCTCTTGTCAAAAGTAAAATTTTACTGGCTGGAAAAGGGTGCGGGGGAAGAGAGAGGGGAGATAACAGGCTTAATACAAGGTTCCTTCTTCATTTAAAAAAAACCAGTACATAACATTCTGGGTGTAATATTTTATATGAACATGTATAACATATACATGCACTGAATATAAAAGCAAGGCAGTGATGTTGAATTTGTCACAGTTGGGAATATTGTGTGCAATTCTGGACTCACCATAAAAAAAGGATATTAAAGCCATGGAAAGGATACACTAGAGGCTGAATAGAATTATACCAGGAATGGTTATGAACACAGAGATGCTTTAGGGCATTTTTTCCAAAGGAACATGGAAGATTAAGGGAGGGAATAATAGACATTTTCAAAATTGTGAAAAGCTTTGGAAAGATAAATAATCAAAAACTGTTTCAACTGGTTGGTGAGTCAGTAACAAAGGAACATAGATTCAGGATCATGAAGTCACCTTGATGATGAAGTGTGGGGGAAGTTGGAAGAAATTTTCTCTCGAGGTTATTTGAATATGGAATGCTTTCAGACAAATGACTATTGAAGTGGAGACTACAACATAATTTGAAAAGGGAATTGGAGAAGTATTTGAAAAGGAATATAAAAAGGTAAAGGAAAGGGGATTACAGCAGTTGCAGAGCTAGCACCAACATAGACAATGGGCCAAATGGTCTCCTGTGGTATATATTCTATAATAAATAATGCAGGGATATGGGAAACAGTTTACATCTATGGGTAGATGCAAGGACAGAGATAAATACAAGAATAAGGTTAAAACGGCTAAGAAACTGTATAGGAAAGCTAAAATAGAAAAGGTTAAGATGCAGGGAATATAAAGTTCAATGTCAAATGTTTTTAGAAATATAGTTGTAAGAAGCAGGTGGTGAAATAAATAATAGGATCCCTGAAGTATCTCACGGTTACCACCATATTAAAAAGGGACCGAGGGACGGCAGCAACCCTTACCAATGACCTTATGTGAATGATCAGGGAGAAACCACGGGTCAATTTCCAAACAGGGTTGGAATTTCTAGGGGAGGACAAGAAAATATTAAATGTGTTAAAAATTACAAAGAAGATGGTAACAGATAAACTAAAAGGCATGTGAATATGATGGGCTGCACAGAAAGTAGGGTACTGAAGGAAGTGGCTAATGAAATTGAATACATCCTGGCAGCAATTTTTGGAATTCATTGAAAAAGGGCAAAAGTAATACCAAATAATAAAATGGGACATAAATATAAAAGTTGTGGGTCAATGAGTCATACATTTATAAGACATGAAACATTAGATAGCCTCTTGAAGGAAGGGGATCATGAAGCATCTGGAGAAATATGGATGAAGAGGGAATCAGCATAGCGTTATGAGATGCAGGTCAGATACAAAATCTATTAGACTTCAAGGAGATAATTATTTTGATCAATAAGGTGAAATTCAACAACTTGCACTTATTTCATTCCTTTTAATGTAGGAAAACATCCCCACTCAGATATTGTATATTTAAGCAAAGCTTTTGACAGTGTAACAGAGGTGATAAACCAAAAATTAAAAGCACAGAATAGAAGGGGAGGGGTGCATTTTCAGTAGTGGATCAGAAATGCGCTAGAGGAGTGAAGGGTAGTTATATCATAGAATCATAAAGTACAGGAGGCGGCATTCGGCCCATCATGCATGTGTTGGCTCTTTGAAAGAGCTAGCCAATGAGTCCCATTCCCCTTGCTATTTTCCCATTGCCCTACAATTTTTTCCTTTTCAAGTACAGGTTGAACCTCTCTTATCCAGCACCCTGGGGACCTGGTCTGTGCCGGATAAGGGATTTTGCCGGACAAGGGGAGGTCATGTTAAATTAGATGGTACAGGTACTGAACAAGGGGATATCGAAGCTGGCTGACTTGGGACTGAGAGTGCGGCAGAGAGATCGTGCGGGGGGGGGGGTTGGGGGCGGTGGATGGTGGGGTCATGCCACCGACTGCGGGAGTGGCAGAGAGGAAGGACTTCAATTTGTTCATGTCGGAGTTCTGCGCATGCGCCACCCGGTGGCCGGGAATGGTGCCGGATGAGGGATAAGAAAGTCCCGGATAAGGGAGGTTCAACCTATACTAAATTCCCTTTTGAAAGTTACTATTGAATATGCTTCTACCACCCTTTGGGGCAGTGCATTCCAGATCATAACAACTCGCTGCATTAAAAAAATCTAATTTCCCCTCAGGTTCATTTGTCAATTATCTTAAATCTGTGACCTCACTCCTCAGTGCTAACAGTTTCTCTTTATTTACTCTATCAAAACCTCTCAGAATTTTAAACACCTATGAATCCTCCCCATAACCCTCTCTGCACCAAGGAGAACAATACAAGCATCTTCACATTAAATGAAGTCCATCTTCCCTGGTATCATTCTAGTACATCTCCTCTGCACCCTCTCCATGACCTTGACATCCTTCCTAGTGTGGTGCTCAAAATTGGACACAATAATCCAGCTGAGGCCTAACCAGTGATTTGTAAAGGATTAGCATAACTTTCTTGCTTTAGTATATGGGGGTAATTCTGACCCCCAAAACCAGGTGGGTTTAGGTCAGGTGAAAAGTTAAAATGTAAAACATTTCAAACCTGACTCCAACCTACCTCAAACCCGCCCACTTCGGTTTTAATGGAGGTGGGACGGGGACGACCGATTGGCTCTCAGGAGGCGGGTCAGTCGGTAACACCTTTTAAAGGACACTGCGTGCCTCCATTTTAACAAGCTTTTATTTTAACTAATATCAGCCAGGTTTCCCTGGTCTCGGGAAACCCATCAGGTAAAAGATGGCGAGAAGGGCTCAATCTATAAGACAAGTGTATTTACAGCACGGCTTGTGGGCCAGGAGGAGCTGGAGTGTTTACTCTCGGCCCAATAAACTTACCTGTTTAAACGCTTCCCCCACCGCACTCCCCCACCAAACTACCACCCCGCATCCCCCGAACCACATTTTCCACCCCTCGTGACCTCTCCCCTGATCGCACACTTCTCCCAACCCCACCACCTCACACCACATTCCCCACCCTCCCCAGCAATCTTTCCTGCCATGACCTCCTTTCCCTGAACCACGCTCTCCCCAATGCCCCCCCCCCCACCGCCGACCACGCATTGCCCCTTTCCACCCCTATACCTCCTTCCCAACCGCGATCTCTCCCTCCCTACCTGTCTGCTCCTCTGCTGTGTCCTTCTGCTGCAGGCTTTCCCAACCGACAGACATATAGATAGAGTCAATCAAGGCTAGCTGTCGGGCGGGAAACCTGGAGAAAAAAACATCAAAGACGTCAAGAATTGCAGGATGTTCAGGAAACCTGTACTTCTACTTTCCTGTCCATAACTTCTTCCCCTCCATCAGGTCCGAATACATAGCCCTGATGATGATGATACGCCTCTATTTATAAAATGCAGGATCCCACAGTGTACAATCTGGCCTTCAGAACACATAGTGTTTTCTTAATTCCATAAATAGTACAGGAGTGCAACTAAAATTCTACTACAAATTAGGTACCAAAGCTATAAGGAGTAACTAAAACCTGGGGCCTGTTTGAACTCGAGAAATGGTACCCCATCTTGATCTCAAATTTTTCAATATTCTGAAAAAAGCTGAATCCTAATAAATTGTTTGAAATAATCAGAAACTCTAATTGGAGACACGAACATAGGGCAGAGGAGAGAGAAAGGTGAACAGTTAATGTAGATTTAACTGCTTCACAGAGGGTGGTCGATGTTTGGAACAAACTGCCCAAGGATACATGATGGATGGGGTCAACAAATGTAAGAGGGAGCTGGACAGTTTTTTTTGAAATAGTGATTGAGTGACAGAAGATAAGAGGGTACAGTATGAACTTTGTGATCAGCCAAGCGTACATTCCCATGTTGCTCATGTTATTTCAACCCACACAGAAATTTGCTACTGCTTGCACACATCCAAAATGCCACAAAAATAGAAAAACCAAAACGAGTTATTAGAGCAAAGAATGCTAATATGGCCACATTATCCACTGTAGTCATCCACTATAGTGACTAAATTTGATTTGTGCAATAGGGAAATGCATAGGATACACATTTCCCATCATCTAAACATTCCAGACAGTCAAAAAAGGACCGAAAACCATTGACTATTTAACAGTTTCAAAGAAAAAACACATGAAAAGACCATTAGCCCATGCAGTGGACAGTGCAACCGTGCACATTAACCACAGAGCCCTAAATAATGTTTGTTTTCTTTTAGGAGAAGAAAACAGGGGGGAAAAAAAAACTGTGGCCAATTCAAGAAAGACTGGAATTTTTCTCTCCAACTTCCTAAGGGCAATCAAGCTTCAGAAGACCATAACTGCCTATAGCTCACAGTGTGTCCTATCCACAAAAAAAACCAGTTCAAACCTCTCCTTGCCAATTAGCAATCTATCAGCCTCCTCCCAATCATCAAATTGTTCGAAGGAGTCATTATTGATGCCATCAAGCAACACCTACTCACTAATAACCTGCTCACTGGTCGGGGAGAGGGCGACAGGAGACGGGAGCAAATTACCTCCGATAATTGGAAATGACTTGCCAAATCCTCTTTAAAGGGCTCTATTTACCCCATAAAACATGTCTTTGCAATCTATACCAGAGGGTGATGTCTTTCTGAAAAGAAATACATCCTGACATGTAACTTTAGACTTTGTCTGCAAATCTTATAGGCATGACCTACGATTCTTATCTATTTCAAATAACCTATCAAACTATATCTAATGTCCACATTAAAAACTTTAAAACAATATCCTCTCTAAACCCAATTTTTCTCCCAAGTAAATACCCTAATTTTTCACACCTAATCTCATAACCAAGACCTCTCTCCTGGTACCCTCCTCCTGCACCCTCTCCAGAGCCTCAATATCCTTAACCAGTAATGGGGCCAAACCTGTACACAATAGTACCAGAGCCTTGTAGAAGATCAGACATGATCTTATTGAATGGCGGAGCAGGCTTGAGGGGCCAAGTGGCCTACTCCTATTTCTTACGTTTTTATTTTAAATGAAGTACAGTACTCTTGATTTTATCCGAGCAAGAGAACCTAAAATCCAGTTTGTCTTCCTTTTAGCAACCTTCTACAGCTTGTGTGTCTTTAACCAATGAGCAGCTGTTTTTGGACCCGGATAGACTTTTTAATCCATGTAGAGGATACTGCACTTGTACATATTAAATGACATCATACATGGGCCACTTCACCTACCTTTTTCAGTATGATGGATTACAGTCATCAGCGAATACGAGAATGGTTCAGTTTAAGACCTCCTCTAAATTTATATATCTTATTAAAAAGTGTGACTCACCCACTTCCTTTTACAAAAAAAAGGTGTGAAGATTAATTGATTTAAATGAAAATCTGCTAGATTTTAAATAACTGTAATGTTGCACCTGTGAGTATGCTCACGGATTTGTAGAGCTGTTGCGAATCCCCTCTATGCTTTTCAGTTCTGCATGGAGGGGTTTCCTGTACGGGCTGTTCCTGCACACTCTCCACCTTGCCATCCTCGTCTGCCGTCCAGACACGCCATGGCGCACCACCTTGCTGTCCGGAGGAGGCACGGGTTCCCAATGGACTGCACTGTACACGGGAGTTCTCCCACTATTTATTGGGGACTTGGCCTGAAGGGTGGTGCACGGAGCAGTCCTGTGCAACAAATTTTTAACGGGCTCCCAGGCCGCCTGCAATTTCTGCGGTCTGGAGGAGTCAGTGTTCCATGTTTTTATGGAATGTGCGAGGTTGCAGCCCCTATTCCATTATTTGAAGAGGTTGCTCCTCAAATTCTAGTTGCACTTTAGTCCTACACTCCTGATCTTTGGGCACCCTGTGCGGAGGGGAGCGGGTAGGTCCAAGAGCCTCCTTGTAGGACTGCTCCTGGGCATGGCCAAGGGTGCCATCAGCTGGTCCAGGCAGCGGGCAGTCGAGGGGGTCGTTCAGCCTGACTGCCTGCCTCTCTTCCGCGGTTACATCCAAGCCAGGGTGTCCCTGGAGATGGAGCACGTGGTGTCCACCGGTACGCTCACGGCCTTCCGCGAGAGGTGGGCGCCGAAGGGACTGGAGTGCATCATCACCCCCGGCAACCAAATTTTAATTTGATTTTATATGTTTTAAAGTTTAATTTGTTTTATTGCCGGGTTTTAGTGTCCCCTCCCTTTTAGCCAGGGGGCACTTGTATAATTTGTGGTTTAGTGCCCAAAAAAACCCACAAAAAAACCCCAAAAAGGGCACTTGAAAAGTGTTTGGAGTGTCCCCCCCTTTTAATCAGGGGGCACTTGATTTAATGTTCATTTTGTTTACAACTAAAAGAGTTGTAGAGCTGTTGCAAATCCCCTCCGTGCTTTTCAGTTCTGCACGGAGGGGTTTCCTGTACGGGCTGTTCCTGCACACTCTCCACCTTGCCATCCTCGTCTGCTGTCCGGACAAGCCATGGCGCACCATCTTGCCGTCCGGAGGAGACGCGGGTCCCCAATGGAGTGCACTCTACGCGGGAGTCCTCCCTCTATTTATTGGGGACTTGGCCTGGAGGGTGGTGCACGGAGCAGTCCTGTGCAATAAGTTTTTAAGTTGGTTTACGGGCTCTCAGGCCGCCTGCAATTTCTGTGGTCTGGAAAAGTCCGTGTTCCATGTTTTTATTGAATGTGCGAGGTTGCAGCCCCTGTTCCAATATGTGAAGAGGCAGCTCCTCAAATTCTGGTTGCACTTCAGTCCCACACTCCTGATCTTTGGGCACCCTGTACGGAGGGGAGCGGGCAGGCCAGAAGGCCTCCTCGTAGGACTGCTCATGGGCATGGCCAAGGGGGCCATCACCCGGTCCAGGCAGCGGGTGGTCGAGGGGGTCGTTCAGCCCGACTGCGGTTACATCCGAGCCAGGGTGTCCCTGGAGATGGAGCACGTGGTGTCCACCGGTTCGCTCGCGGCCTTCCGCGAGAGGTGGCCGTCGGAGTGACTGGATTGCATCATTTCAACCGGGAACAGAATTTTAATTTGATTTGATTTGACAAAGGTTCCCTTTATGTTGAATTGTTAATTTGTGGTTTTAGTGCCCTCAAAAAAAAAAAACAAGGAGGCACTTGATTGAAAGTTTCTGGAGTGTGACCCCCCTTTAAGCAGGGGGCACTTGTATTAATGTTCCCACACAAAATTATTGTAGAGCTGTTGCATTGTGAGTGGCTTAGCCAGTCACGTGATGTTCACGACTCAATAAAACCCCTGTCAGTTGGGTCTCGGGCATCCACGATGAGGCATGCAGTTGTTAGCCTAGAGAATGAACTGGTAATGTGTATTGTGATTGTTAAACCTTTATTAATACACCAACTAGTTCTTAAGAGCAATGTGTTGCTATGAATTCTTAAGCAAAGAACCCATGAAGAAAATACATTACAGGTGCAGCGTCGATGATCCAGAACCCTCAGGACCGAGGCCATTATGGATTCCGGGGTTTCGATCACCTTTCTGACGTCATGAATCCGGAAACACCTGAGCCCGTCACAGAGGAGCTGTTTGGGCGGTCCCTGTTACAGAGGAGCTGTTTGGGCGGGCCCTGTCACAAGGAGCTGTTTGGGCGGGCTCCGTCACAGAGGAGCTGTTTGGGCGGGCTCCGTCACAGAGGAGCTGTTTGGGCGGGCTCCGTCACAGAGGAGCTGTTTGGGCGGGTCCTGTCACAGAGGAGCTGTTTGGGCGGGTCCCGTCACAGAGGAGCTGTTTGGGCGGGCTCCGTCACAGAGGAGCTGTTTGGGCGGGCTCCGTCACAGAGGAGCTGTTTGGGCGGGTCCCGTCACAGAGGAGCTGTTTGGGCGGGTCCTGTCGCAGAGGAGCTGTTTGGGCGGGCTCCGTCACAGAGGAGCTGTTTGGGCGGGCTCCGTCACAGAGGAGCTGTTTGGGCGGGCCCTGTCACAAGGAGCTGTTTGGGCGGGCTCCGTCACAGAGGAGCTGTTTGAGCGGGTCCTGTCGCAGAGGAGCTGTTTGGGCGGGCTCCGTCACAAGGAGCTGTTTGGGCGGGTCCTGTCGCAGAGGAGCTGTTTGAGCGGATCCTGTCGCAGAGGAGCTGTTTGGGCGGGCCCTGTCACAGAGGAGCTGTTTGGGCGGGCTCCATCACAGAGGAGCTGTTTGGGCGGGTCCAGTCGCAGAGGAGCTGTTTGAGCGGATCCTGTCGCAGAGGAGCTGTTTGGGCGGGCTCCGTCACAGAGGAGCTGTTTGGGCGGGCTCCATCACAGAGGAGCTGTTTGGGCGGGCTCCGTCACAGAGGAGCTGTTTGGGCGGGCTCCGTCACAGAGGAGCTGTTTGGGCGGGCTCCGTCACAGAGGAGCTGTTTGGGCGGGCTCCGTCACAGAGGAGCTGTTTGGGCGGGCTCCGTCACAGAGGAGCTGATTGGGCGGGCTCCGTCACAGAGGAGCTGATTGGGCGGGCTCCGTCACAGAGGAGCTGTTTGGGCGGGCTCCGTCACAGAGGAGCTGTTTGGGCGGGCTCCGTCACAGAGGAGCTGTTTGGGCGGGCTCCGTCACAGAGGAGCTGTTTGGGCAGGCTCCGTCACAGAGGAGCTGTTTGGGCGGGCTCAGTCACAGAGGAGCTGTTTGGGCGGGCTCCGTCACAGAGGAGCTGTTTGGGCGGGCTCCGTCACAGAGGAGCTGTTTGGGCGGGCTCCGTCACAGAGGAGCTGTTTGGGCGGGCTCCGTCACAGAGGAGCTGTTTGGGCGGGCTCCGTCACAGAGGAGCTGTTTGGGCGGGCTCCGTCACAGAGGAGCTGTTTGGGCGGGCTCCATCACAGAGGAGCTGTTTGGGCGGGTCCCGTCACAGAGGAGCTGTTTGGGCGGGCCCTGTCACAGAGGAGCTGTTTGGGCGGGTCCCGTCACAGAGGAGCTGTTTGGGCGGGCTCCGTCACAGAGGAGCTGTTTGGGCGGGCTCCGTCACAGAGGAGCTGTTTGAGCGGGCCAGAAAGGAGGCTCCGAGGTGAATGCAGTGGCGGTGAGTGGGGCGAGGCGAGAGGCAGTGAGAGGCGGCCCTGAGGCAAAGGCAGCGGCAGCGAGCGGGGCGAGGGGCGGTGAGGCGAGGCCCAAGGTTGGGCTGTGGCAGGACCCAGAGATCAACAGGTCCGGATTCCGGAATATATTAAAAATTCCGGATGACCCTGCTCCCGATCGGTCCGGAGTTTGGATCATTGTAGAACTCTATTTTCGATGCTGCACCTGTACAACAAGTTTCATTGCTAAGGGGTAATTAAAAATATAAGTTGTAGTTGGTAAATATAAAGATTTACCATTTATTTTATTAAAGATATTTTGAAGCAACAGAAAGAATCAGGAAATCATGAGCTTCGGTATAAGAGTAAACAGGCTTGCAAGCCAAATACTAAAGATTTAAAAAAAAAATGTATTGGTATGGACAGGATATAACAAAATTAAAGGCACTACATAGATTATGAAATATTCTGTATACTATATTTATCTATGAGCAATGCACAGTAATCGACTAGTTAAACTTTAAATCAAGTGATTTCCATTCAGTCTACTTACTATTTGTAGGTTTCCGAACGAATATATTCAAAGACATGGGATACACCTAGTTGAAATTGGTCAGCAATTGGTGTAACCCAAGGGTTGTTCTCTGCTTTGAAGACTTGTTTTGGACCAGTAAGGTCTAAATTACCTGCAAAAATAGACAACATTTAAATAAGACAATGTATTGTAATGGTTTTGTTAGTGTAAAAAAAAAAGCCATTAAGCAACAAATACAAAGAAATTCGTTCTCATGAGCAATGGTTCTTAACCTATCCACCTGAAATGAATTATCTACTGTGGAGCCAACTAAATAGGTCTGCATATCAAGAACTGTCAATAGAATAAGAATCACACTCCTTTTCAATGTTTTTGCTGCATCTATAGTTGCCATCTGACATGCTTTAAGTACTCATAAAAAAGGAGCACAGAAAGCTATGTATTCAAACATCATTGCATCTGGGACCAAAAAGAAGAGTTTTCATTTAGAGACCCCAAGTGGATATTTATGAATCTGAATTGAAGGAATTTTAAGACAAAAATCAATACGAGCTTGTACAGAGTAGAACACCATAACTAGAAGCTGAAAAAACATATTTTAAAACTTTTACATGTAAAGAGAATATACTTTAGTACTCAATTTGCTAACCTTTCAGCAAAATAGCAAAAAGGCACCTCAAATCAATAGACTTCTCCCATCTCTCAAAGAGGGGGCAGAAAGACGTGCATTCTTTTTTGCAAAGATTGTGCCTCAGTCATAAAAACAGGTCAAACTATTTCTTACTTCCAGCTTTTTCTTATTTGCTAATAGGTTTCCCTACTTTTGTATTATAGGAACAGGAGTAAGCTATTCAGCCCCTCGAGCCCGAGAACATGGCTGATCTGTATCTCAACTCTGTCCACCTGTCATGGCTCCATATCCTTTTAGCAAAGATCATAGAAACATAGAAAATAAGTGCAGGAGCAGGCCATTCGGCCCTTTGAGCATGCACCGCCATTCAATATGATTATGGCTGATCATGCAACTTCAGTACCCCACTCCCGCCTTCTCTCCATACCCCCTGATCCCCTTAGCTAACTCCCTCTTGAATATATCCAGCGAACTGGACTCAACAACTTTCTGTGGTAGAGAATTCCACAGGTTCGCCACTCTCTGAGTGAAAAAGTTTCTCCTCATCTCGGTCTTATATGGCTTATCCCTTATCCTTAGACTGTGACCCCTGGTTCTGGACTTCCCCAACATCGGAAATATTCTTCCTGCAAAGAAACCTATCCAGTCCCGTGTTAATTTTATATGTTTCTAAGAGATCCCCTCTCATTCTTCTAAATTCCAGTGAGCAAAAGCCTAGCCGATCTAGTCTTTCTTCATATGCCAGTCCTGCCATCCCGGGAATTAGTCTGGTGAACCTTCGCTGCACTCCCTCAATAGCAAGCACATCCTTCCTCTGATTAGGAGACCAAAATTGCACACAATACTCAAGGTCTCACCAAGGCCCTGTACAACTGCAGTAAAGACCTCCCTGCTCCTAAACTCAAATCCTCTCGCTATGAAGCTCAGCATGTCATTTGCTTTCTTTACTGCCTGCTGTACCTGCATGCCTACCTTCAGTGACTGATGTACCATGACACCCAGGTCTCGTTGCACCTCCCCTTTTACTAATCTGTCACCATTCAGATAATAATCTGCCTTCGTGTTTTTGCCACCAAAGTGGATAACCTCACATTTATCCACATTATACTGCCTCTGCCATGCATTTGCCCATTCACCTAACCTGTCCAAGTCACTCTGCAGCCTCTTAGCGTCCTCCTCACAGCTCACACTGCCACCCATCTGCAAACTTGGGAGATATTACATCCCAGAATTTGTATATTTGTATATTTGTGATTCAAAAAAAACTCTCCAAAACTGAATTCAAAACATTTGTTCTAAATATTAACATTTTTGCCCCAAATACAGGTTTCATTCCTTGCAATAATCCTAAAACAGGAGTTCATGATAATGAAGTCATAGAATCACAGAATTGTTCAGCACAGAAGGAGGTCATTCAGCCCATCGAGTCTGTGACAGCTTGAATCTGTATCCACCACCTTATCAGATTCTGCATCCCAAATCCTAACTACTTGGTGCGTAAAAAGGTTTTTCATCATGTCACCTCTGGTTCTTTTGCCAATCACCTTAAATCTGTGCCCTCTCGTTATCGACCCTTCAGCCATTGAAAGCAGTTTCTCCTTATTTACTCTATCTAAATCCTTCATGATTTAAATACCTCTATCAAATCTCCGCTCAACCTTCTCTGCTTCAAGGAGAACAACCCCAGCTTCTCTAGTTTATCCACGTAACTATAATCCCTCATCCCTGGAACTATTCTAGTAAATCTCTTCTGTACCCTCTCCAAAGCCTTCACGTCCTTCTTAAAGTGTGGTACCCAGAATTGGACATTATGCTCAAGTTTCAGCCTGAGTTGTTCCTATTTTTTTGGAGCAACTAGTTTAAAATGGAGCATCTTAGAAATTGCAATTCTCGGCATTTAGTTTGCTCCAGTTCTAGTCAGTTACAATAGTTTCATTTTAGAACAGATTTTTTTTTCAAAAGGGGGCGTGTCCAGTCACTTACGCCTGTTTTGCAAGTTTAGGCAGCGAAAACTTACTCCAAATTAACTTTCAATGGAGTAAGTGTAGATTTTTGTACGCTCAGAAAAACCTTGCCTACACTTAGAAATCAGGCGTAGGGAACGAAAGATGGAGTGGGGGGGGGGAAGGGAAGTTTACAAATACTAAACACTTCACTTTTACAAATAAAGAGCCATCATCAATAATAACTGATAAATAAATCAATAAATCAATCAAAAAAAATTAAAAAATTAAATATAAAAAAAAACTAAAAAAAAAAAATCAATCAATAAAAAATTATTTCTACTCACCTACTGCAGCACCGGGAGCCCTCCAAACAGCGTGCTGGGACGCCCCCCCTGTGTCTCTCTCTGTTTCTGTGTTTCTGACAGCGAGGGGTGAGGGGGGAGGGAGGGAGGAGAGGAGGAGGATGAAGAGACGGGGAGGGAGGGAGAGTCGGGGAGGGAGGGAGGGAAGGAAGGAGAGGAGGGGGAGGGAGGGAATGAGAGGAGGGGGAGGGTGGAGGGAGAGGAGGGGGGAGTGGAGGGGAGAGGAGTGGAGGGGGGAAGGAGAGGGAGGGAAGGAGAGGAGGCTCAGAGGGAGGGTGAGGGAGTGGAGGTGGGGGGGGGAAAGAAAGAGAGAGAGAGGAGGGAGGGAGAGAGAGAGAGGAGGGAGGGAGAGAGAGGAGGGAGGGAGAGAGAGGAGGGAGGGAGAGAGAGGAGGGAGGGAGAGAGAGGAGGGAGAGAAGGGGGGGAAAGGAGGAGGGTGGGGGAGGGAGAGGAGGCGGGAGGGAGGGAGAGGAGGAGGAGGGAGGGAGAGAGAGGAGGAGGGGGAGGGAGAGGAGAGGCGGGGGAGGGAGGGAGAGGAGAGGGGGGAAGAGGAGGAGGGAGGGAGAGGAGGGAGGGAGAGAGAGGAAGGAGAGGAGGGGGGAGGGAGAGGAGGGGGGGGAAAGGAGGAGGGGGGAAAGGAGGAGGGGGGAAAGGAGGAGGGGGGGAAAGGAGGAGGGGGGGAAAGGAGGAGGGGGGGAAAGGAGGAGGGGGGGAAAGGAGGAGGGGGGGAAAGGAGGAGCGGGGGAAAGGAGGAGGGGGGGAAAGGAGGAGGGGGGGAAAGGAGGAGGGGGGGAAAGGAGGAGGGGGGGAAAGGAGGAGGGGGGGAAAGGAGGAGGGGGGGAAAGGAGGAGGGGGGGAAAGGAGGAGGGGGGAAAGGAGGAGGGGGGGGGAGGGAGAGGAGGCGGGAGGGAGGGAGGGAGAGGAGGAGGGGGGAGGGAGAGAGAGGAGGAGGGAGAGGAGAGGCGGGGAGGGAGGGAGAGGAGAGGGGGAAGAGGAGGGGGGAGGGAGAGAGAGGGGAGAGGAGAGGGGGGGAGAGAGAGGGGAGAGGAGAGGGGGGGAGAGGAGGGGGGGGGGAAGAGAGAGGAGGGAGGGAGTGGGAGGGAGGGAGGGAGAGAGTGGGAGAGAGGGAGAGGAGAGGAGAGGAGAGGGGGGAGAGGAGGAGGGGAGAGGGAGAGAAAGGAGGAGGGAGAGAAAGGAGGAGGGAGAGAAAGGAGGGAGGGAGTGGGAGAGAGGGAGGGAGAGGAGGGAGGGAGAGAGTGGGAGAGAGGGAGGGCGAGAAGGGAAGAGAGCAGGGCGGAGAGGCTGAACGGGTCGGGCCTCTGCTGCCGCCGCTACTTCGGGTGGGGCCCGCCCCCAGCGAGATGCCGGATGGCCGGGCACCGCTGACAACAGTGGGGGGGGGGGGGGGGCGGGGAAGAGAAGAGGGAGTGGGGGGGAGGGAGCTGAACGGGAGGGAGAGGAGGGAGAGGAGGAAGGAGGAGGGGGGAAGGAGAGAGAGGAGGAGGGGGGGCTCGGTGAGCCCATTCGGCCAGGGCTAGGGTCGGGCCCCTCCCACGCAGCCTCGGGGCCTGGAGCTACTGCACATGCGCGCACGTGTAGGGGTCCCGGCACTGTTTTTAGTGCCGGGACCTGGCTCCGCCCCCGACCCCTTGTGCTGCGCCACGCCGAGCACGAAGACGTCCCAAGGAGACCGGAGAATCACAAGGTAAGTTTTCTGCGCCCTTTTTCTTCCAGAAATTCGGTGCACCTTATGGAGATGCGCCATTTTTCCACAGGGCGGAAACTTGGGCCCAATATTCCAGCTGGAGCCGAACTAGTGTTTTGTATAGGTTTGCATAACTTACTGGCTTTTGTACTCTGTGCCTCTATTTATAAAGCCCAGGAACCTATCTGCACTGCTTTGTTAACCTGTCCTGTCACTTTCAAAGATTGGTGCACAAGCACCCCCAGGTCTCTCTTTTCTTGCGCCCCCTTTAAAAGTGTACCATTTAGTGTGTATGGTCTTGCCTTAGTCTTCCGACCAAAATGTATCACCTCACACTTCTCTGCATTGAATATCATCTGCCATGTGTCCATCCATTTCACCAGCCTGCTTATAGAAACATAGAAACATAGAAAATAGGTGCAGGAGCAGGCCATTCAGCCCTTCTAGCCTGCACCGCCATTCAATGAGTTCATGGCTGAACATGAAACTTCAGTACCCCCTTCCTGCTTTCTCGCCATAACCCTTGATCCCCCGAGTAGTAAGGACTTCATCTAACTCCCTTTTGAATATATTTAGTGAATTGGCCTCAACTACTTTCTGTGGTAGAGAATTCCACAGGTTCACCACTCTCTGGGTGAAGAAGTTTCTCCTCATCTCGGTCCTAAATGGCTTACCCCTTATCCTCAGACTGTGACCCCTGGTTCTGGACCTCCCCAACATTGGGAACATTCTTTCTGCATCTAACCTGTCTAAACCCGTCAGAATTTTAAACGTTTCTATGAGGTCCCCTCTCATTCTTCTGAACTCCAGTGAATACAAGCCCAATTGATCCAATCTTTCTTGATAGGTCAGTCCCGCCATCCCGGGAATCAGTCTGGTGAACCTTCGCTGCACTCCCTCAATAGCAAGAATGTCCTTCCTCAAGTTAGGAGACCAAAACTGTACACAATACTCCAGGTGTGGCCTCACCAAGGCCCTGTACAACTGTAGCAACACCTCCCTGCCCCTGTATTCAAATCCCCTCGCTATGAAGGCCAACATGCCATTTGCTTTCTTAACCGCCTGCTGTACCTGCATGCCAACCTTCAATGACTGATGTACCATGACACCCAGGTCTCGTTGCACCTTCCCTTTTCCTAATCTGTCACCATTCAGATAATAGTCTGTCTCTCTGTTTTTACCACCAAAGTGGATAACCTCACATTTATCCACATTATACTTCATCTGCCATGCATTTGCCCACTCACCTAACCTATCCAAGTCACTCTGCAGCCTAATAGCATCCTCCTCGCAGCTCACACTGCCACCCAACTTAGTATCATCCGCAAATTTGGAGATACTGCATTTAATCCCCTCGTCTAAATCATTAATGTACAATGTAAACAGCTGGGGCCCCAGCACAGAACCTTGCGGCACTCCACTAGTCACTGCCTGCCATTCTGAAAAGTACCCGTTTACTCCTACTCTTTGCTTCCTGTCTGACAACCAGTTCTCAATCCACGTCAGCACACTACCCCCAATCCCATGTGCTTTAACTTTGCACATTAATCTCTTGTGTGGGACCTTGTCGAAAGCCTTCTGAAAGTCCAAATATACCACATCAACTGGTTCTCCTTTGTCCACTTTACTGGAAACATCCTCAAAAAATTCCAGAAGATTTGTCAAGCATGATTTCCCTTTCACAAATCCATGCTGACTTCGACCTATCATGTCACCATTTTCCAGATGCACTGCTATGACATCCTTAATAATTGATTCCATCATTTTACCCACTACCGAGGTCAGGCTGACCGGTCTATAATTCCCTGTTTTCTCTCTCCCTCCTTTTTTAAAAAGTGGGGTTACATTGGCTACCCTCCACTCCATAGGAACTGATCCAGAGTCAATGGAATGTTGGAAAATGACTGTCAATGCATCCGCTATTTCCAAGGCCACCTCCTTAAGTACTCTAGGATGCAGGCCATCAGGCCCTGGGGATTTATCGGCCTTCAATCCCATCAATTTCCCCAACACAATTTCCCGACTAATAAAGATTTCCCTCAGTTCCTCTTCCTTACTAGACCCTCTGACCCCTTTTATATCCGGAAGGTTGTTTGTATCCTCCTTAGTGAATACCGAACCAAAGTACTTGTTCAATTGATCCGCCATTTCTTTGTTCCCCGTTATGACTTCCCCTGATTCTGACTGCAGGGGACCTACGTTTGTCTTCACCAACCTTTTTCTCTTTACATACCTATAGAAACTTTTGCAATCCGCCTTAATGTTCCCTGCAAGCTTCTTCTCGTACTCCATTTTCCCTGTCCTAATCAAACCCTTTGTCCTCCTCTGCTGAGTTCTAAATTTCTCCCAGTCCCCAGGTTCGCTGCTATTTCTGGCCAATTTGTATGCCACTTCCTTGGCTTTAATACTATCCCTGATTTCCCTAGATAGCCACGGTTGAGCCACCTTCCCCTTTTTATTTTTACGCCAGACAGGAATGTACAATTGTTGTACTTCATCCATGCGGTCTCTAAATGTCTGCCATTGCCCATCCACAGTCAACCCCCTAAGTATCATTCGCCAATCTATCCTAGCCAATTCACGCCTCATACCTTCAAAGTTACCCTTCTTTAAGTTCTGGACCATGGTCTCTGAAATTACTGTTTCATTCTCCATCCTAATGCAGAATTCCACCATATTATGGTCACTCTTCCCCAAGGGGCCTCGCACAATGAGATTGCTAATTAATCCTCTCTCATTACACAACACCCAGTCTAAGATGGCCTCCCCCCTAGTTGGTTCCTCAACATATTGGTCTAGAAAACCATCCCTTATGCACTCCAGGAAATCCTCCTCCACCGTATTGCTTCCAGTTTGGCTAGCCCAATCTATGTGCATATTAAAGTCACCCATTATAACTGCTACACCTTTATTGCATGCACCCCTAATTTCCTGTTTGATGCCCTCCCCAACATCCCTACTACTGTTTGGAGGTCTGTACACAACTCCTACTAACGTTTTTTGCCCTTTGTCTTCTTGAAATTCATTACTATCTTCCTCACTGTACTACACTGTCAAGTTCCGTGTCATCTGCAAAATTCTAAATTGTGCCCTGTACCCCCAAGTCACTAATGTATATCACACACATATTTTGATCAGTAATATAGCATCTTAAGGCAAGGCAATGCTCAAAAATAAATGAGCCTAAATGAAGACAACCATGTCATTGGAAAATTAATTTTAATATAGACAAATGAGAAGTAGTACATTTTGGTAGGAAGAATAGGAGGCTTCTTGCAAAATAAGTGTCTAAATGGCATAGGGAAGCATTGGGATCTGGGGGTACAGATACACAAATCACCAAAAGTAGTGATGCAAGTTAAAGCCATTAAAAAAAGCAAAGCACTGGGGTTTATTTCCAGAGGGATAGAATTGAGATGCAGAGAAATTATGTTAAACTTGTATCAAACCTTGGTTAGACCACACTGGAGTACTGTGAACAGTTCTGGGGGTGGAAATTCAGGGTCCGGATAAGGCCTGTGTCCGCTGTTTAGCAGTGGCCAATGCGGCAGAAACGAGTGCCCGCCACGACCCAAATTCAGCTTGGGAATTTTTCGGCCTGTCCCCACTTCTGCCCGCTGTTGCAGACTGCCGCAAACACGTCATCAAAGCCCGCACCTCCAGCACACTTTGTCCTAAATTTACCTTAAAAAAGCGCCGATCCGCCGCGTGGTGCCCTCAACAGCTTTTTCTGTCGGTGCACCTGGTTTCTTGTCTCTAAGCCACGGCAGCACTTCAACGGGAGGGCGCACTGCCGCGGTCGCCATGTTTTAATTTTTGCCAGCCGACTTATCAGAACTGAGAGTTTATACCTATCAGGAAAGATTAAACAGGCTGGGGTTCCTTTCTCTAGAAAGAGAAGATTGATGGGTGACCTAATAGAGGTCTTTTAAGATTATAAAAGGGTTTCGCGCCACACTAGGGCCAGGCAATGACCATCTCCAACAAGAGAATGTCCAACCACCGCCCCATGGCATTCAACAGGATTACCAACGCCTAATCTCCTACCATCAACATCTTGGGAGGTCACCATTGACTAGAAACTTAACTGGACCAGCCACAAATACTGTGACTACAAGCGCAGGTCAGAGGCTGGGTATTCTGCGATGAATAACTCACCTCCAGACTCCCCAAAGCCTTTCCACCATCTACAAGGCACAAATCAGGAGAATGATGGAATACTCTCCACTTGCCAGGATCAGTGCAGCTCCAACAACACTCAAGAAGCTTGACACCATCCAGGACAAAGCAGGGGTACGGTAGTATAGTGGTTATGTTACTGGATTAATGATCCAGAGACACGAGTTTATGGCAGCAGGGACATTTAAATTCAGTGAATTAAATAATTAAATAAATCGATAATAAAAATGGTGACATGAAACTACTGGCCTTGCCAGTGATGCCCACATCCTGTAAATAATTTTTTTTTAAAGATTTCACTTTGGGGCTAATAGCATCCAGCAATTTTCTTGATGTCTAAGCCCATAATCCAAACATACCAGGCCAATCAGGACATGAAGTGAGACAATCTCCAAGAGGTGCTGTAGCAGCTAGCAAATCTGTATTTTATTTACACACAGGCTTCTTGTATTGCATTCCATTTTATAATAATTGAGCGTAGAATAAATCAGCAACAGTACAGGTTACTATCAGTATGCATGCATAGTAGAGGAGAGTGAATACGCTGAAAACTATCACTCCTACCCAATAATAGTGGCACGAAGAGCTATAAACTCACCATCACACAGTGGCGCCGGCCGTACTACACCAGTAGGCAGGAACCATCCACAAGAATGGTGGTAAAGCTGCCGAGGCACAAGTCCATTATTTTAATCCTAATTATATGGCTTACATTAAATATTGCCTCTGCCTATAATGTTAAACATTTTATTGTATTCAATCTCTTCAGCTGAATTAAAAGAAAAAAATAGTTGAATTTGAAGTCTTAATTAATTATGAGAAAGGGGAATTTTTTTTTTTTTTTAAAAAGAGGATGGAGAGAGGATTCGGAAAAGCATCTGATAGCGAAAAAGGTTGGTGGGGGAAGAAAACATTCCCTCCATATAGATCAGAGAATATCCCAGCATTTCCCCCCCTCCCCCTTGTAACCTGCCCCATTAATCACCCGCATTACTGCTATTGGTCATGTAACAACGACTAGCATCCCTTAATAGCCTATTTCATAAAATGTTGAGAATCAGCTGATGTTACTTCAACAGCACAGATGGTTCTAGCTGAAGATGGAATTCAATGTCAGCTACACAACCACATTTAAAATTCACATATATATTTGAGTTGCCAAGTTCCACAAATAAGTTTCATTAGAAATGTTTATATTGCACAAAGCCAGTAGCACCAATCCCTGAAGCGCAGGTTTCATGCAGCGAGCTACAACCAGAATATAACCTTGCCAGGTTCAGCCAAGGTCAGTGGTCTTGTCGATGCAGTAAAAACGCATTTCTCACCCACCACCCACAGCTAGTCATGGCAAGTTTATGGCATCACAAATTGGTACCATTAGCATGGGTCGCAATAGCTGCTTTTATATTGTGCTGTGTAGCCGAGATACACCAAGATCCCTAAATCTTCACCACATACAGCAGCGTACATGAATCAGCAAGCTGCAGGTGACATGAGAGCCAAGCCCAATCCTGTCCTCACACCATCCACACGTGCTTACTTCCATCAGGATCTGGAACCCTAGGAGGTTTTCCTCTCCCTAACCATGGATACCAAGGTCATTTGTAGCACCCCAACCAGTGTCCTGGCTGAGATCAGCAAACTCATCACTGATTCAAAACGTTTCTGTTCTGTATAATTCAGCTAATCACCGCCTTAACGAGTCACTGGGCAGACTGAGACGATACAAGGTTATAAATAAGCTACTACAGATATTCAACGTAAATGACATGGCATTGCTTCCATGGTTTGAGCATTTCCGGAACCAACATTCAAAAGAACCAACTTTACATGTCCATATATTGGGATACATTTTCTTTTATACACTAAAATTAGTGGAAAAAGTTGGTGAGTATAAATTAAATATGCCCGCCTTATAATGACAGCAATTTTTGTTAAACAGAGATCGGTGAATAAAGAAAAATATACCCAACTGCAGGGTTTCACATTATTCTAAATTGATGTAGAAAAGGAGGCACTTGCCAGTCACTTTTGATCAATATGCATTAATAATAATGAATTTGATGTAAGCAACTATTTTTCTTTGAAAACAATCGATTTAAAACTCAGAACACTTGCATGCAAACAGCAGTGATATACAGCAAATAATGGGAAAAAGCAGGTAGTAAAAATACAGTTGAAATACATTTAGGGAAATAATAGGAACATAAGAAAATCACAGGGAAAAAAACTGGTCCATCTACAATAAACTAATTAGGCTTAGAGAACTGAGCACCTCCTAATAATGTGCCACAATATACTACCTTATTTTTTGAAAGGCATTATCACTTTATAAAGAGCACGGTGTTCAAGTTAGACAGTAAACTGTGTCATTTTTCGACAATTAATCAATAAAACTGCCTGTTTTCTCACTTAACTTTTCTGATTTCTGTTCTTGGCAAGCTCCATTATTCAGTAACACATGCAGGAAGCGTTTCACCTTTCTGTCAGACAGAAGCGATAGCCTTAGCTGTTGTATGCTCCAGTGCTTCCAGACAGGGAATTCACACCCAACACCCTCATCTGCGACTCAAGCAGCTTTAGCATTCTAACTAGGATCAAACAGCAGGCAACGGGATTAAGCAATATGACAAAAGCAACCTAATAAGCTAAAACCACTCAATTCTAAAGCTACGGTGGATAGATCTAAAACACGAGTATCTGCAGTTCACTGTTCAATCTTCAGCAACAGGCCACAAGGGAAAGTAGGCTGCATAGCGATTAGCTGCAACCCTCCAACCGAAATAGGCTTTATAGCTAGAAAAGATCATGTGTCACTCAAAAAGGTTTCAGCCTGGTGTAGCCAAACTGATTAGTGGGAGCAGCGACTATACAAATTCCTGTACACGAAGTCTAACACATTAACTTAAGCATTTTCCCCACATAACTTTAAAAATGGACAGGATAGTAATGAATTCAATTATTTTGGCCATTCTGTCAATGTACACAGTTTAATTGTTTTTGTGAGGCTTCAAAATATAAAATCTCACCAGGAGGTATTTGTCACCTATAGCTTGAACCTGGGCAGAACCAGTAACTTATTATCTGTATTAAGCAACCTAGGGAATTCTACCTTCTGCTTCCAACCTTTTATTAGGTCTGTCATTTTATTTGGGATATTTTCAGATCAATTTAGTTAGTTTATTCATACATGGATGATGTATTGATTGGATATTCTCCTGCAACTTTCTGTATGGCACTAAAACATAAAAGTATACAACCAAAGCATAAAACTTATACACCACCAAAATAAAATAAAAAGTTTACCATGAAGGATGGCACATTCAATATAGAACTATGCTGGATTTATATAGGAACAGGAGGCTAATATTTATCACTCAATCAACATAACAAAAACAGATTATCTGGTCATTATCACATTGCTGTTTGTGGGAGCTTGCTGTGCACAAATTGGCTGTTGCGTTTCCTACATTACAATAGTGACTACAATCCAACAAGTACTTCATTGGCAGTAAAGCATTTTGCGATGCCTAGTGGTCGTGAAAGGCGCTATATAAATGCACCTCTTCACTAATCTAAATGTGCAGTTATACATAAACTACTGATGCCAGACCAAGATTGGGGAGAAGTGTGTCCACTCACTGGATATATTTAATTAAACTCTGGGTAAGTTTCAAAGTGTCTGTTGGACCTCCAAGTAACTTTTAAAACTTACACCATTTAGGATTGACATCAAATGAATTGTAACTCAGTGTAAGACTGTCTCCACCAAGGAGATATCACATCACTCCTCAATGGTGTCAGGTTGGGGCCAGAGTCATCATTCAATTTCAGCACTGTTCATACTTTAAATTCAGGATCCTTGTGAATTAGAAATGCGAACATTTAATTATAAACAAAATTAAAATATAAATTGAAATATAAACAAAAGCAAAGTGGGCAAGATATCCTTTTATTTTCTGTTCAAGGCAGGGGATCTATTCAGACACACACACGGGCAGTACAACACACTCCCTGACCCAATTTGCTCCTTATATTCATGTCAAGAGAAGCAAAAGTACAAGCAGGTCCCATTAAAAAAAAAATCAAGAATTTTGGTTGGGACAGAAGTTAGGGATGGGCAATAAATGATGGTCCTGCCAGCGATGCCCACATCCCAGGAACAAATGAGAAAAGTTAGGAGGTAGACAATTGCCATGTTTTATATGATACTGGAGATGTACCTGCAGAATCTGCCAACATTTAAAGCAATGGAACTCTGCAAGAGGTTCAAGCGTATCCAAAATTTTCTAAGTTCACTGACCCCAAAATTCTGGGAGTCCCTCTCTGCTGACGTGACGGAGTGGAATTCCTGGCTGCCCGCGTCCATGGATGGGGATCCCATCCCATACTGCAGGGATGGCGGCATCAACATAAATCGGGGCAGGCACCCTACTCCTGCGAGCGTGCGTCAGAGGCAACGACAGCCAGCGGGGAAATCGGAGTATAGGAACAGGAGTAAACGATTCAGCCCCTCGAGCCTTTTCCACCATTTAATGAGATCGTGGCTGATCTGCAGCCTGACTCCATCCACCCACGTTGGCTCCATATCCCTCAACACCTTTGGCTAGCAAAAACCCATCGATCTCAGATTTAAAATTATTAATTCAGCTAACATCTATGGCTTTTGATCGATAATTGCACACTTCTACCACCCTTTTGAGTGAAGAAGTGTTTCCCAACTTCTCTCCTGAATGGTCTAGTTCTGATGTTCCAGTTGTGACCCCTAGTCCTAGACTCCCTCGCCAGCAGAAAAAAATTCTGTCTATCCTATTAATTCTTTGCAAAATCCTAAAAAACCCAATCAATTCACCCCTTATTCTTCTATATTCCAGGGAATACAAGCCTAATTTATGTAATCTCTCCTCATAATTTAGTCCTTGGAACCCTGGTAATATCCTTGTGAATCTGCATTGCACTCCTTCCAAGGCCAATGTATCCTTTCTAAGGCGAGGTGCCCAGAACGGTACACACAGTGCTCCAGATGTGGTCTAGCCAAGGTTTTGTATAGCTGTAGCAAAGCCTCCTCCCCTTTATGGGGTCAAGTTTCGGCCTGAGTTGCTCCTATTTTTTTGGAGCAACTGGTTTAGAATGGAGTATCTTAGAAATTGCAATTCTCGGCATTTAGTTTGCTCCAGTTCTAGTCAGTTAGAACAGTTTCATTTAAGAACAGTTTTTTTTCAAAAGGGGGCGTGTCCAGCCACTTACGCCTGTTTTGCAAGTTTAGGCAGCGAAAACTTACTCCAAACTAACTTAGACTGGAGTAGGTGTAGATTTTGGTACGCTCAGAAAAACCTTGTCTACACTTAGAAATCAGACGTAAGGAAGAGAGATGGGGGGGGGGGGGTGGGGAAGGGACGTTTACAAGCATGAAACACATCACTTTTACAAATAAGGAGCCATCATCAATAATAAATGATAAATAAATCAATAAATCAATCAAAAAAAAATCAATAAATACAAAAATAAGTTTCTACTCACCGACTGCAGCACCGGGAGCCCTCCAACAGCATGCTGGGACAGGCCCCCCCCCCCCAGTGTCTCTCTCTCTCTCTGTCTGTCAGTGTCTCTGTGTTTCTGACAGCGAGGGGTGGGGGAGGGGAGGGGAGAGGAAGGGGGAGGAAGAGGAGGGAGGGAAAGAGAAGATGGGGAGGAGAGGGTGGGAGGGGGGGGAAAGAGAGAGGAGAGAGGGGGGGGGAAGAGGGGGGGGCGGCAGACCAGGAGCAGGAGCGGGAGCTGGGGGATGCAGGAGAGAGGCAGACCGGGAGCTGGAGCTGGCGAGGTGGAGGTGGGGTTGCGGGAGAGAGCCGGAGCCAGAGCAGGAGCTCGAGGAGGGGAGGTCCAGTCCGATCTTCGCCGCCCCAGTGAGCCCATTCAGCCAGGGCTAGGGGCGGCGTGCTTCGGGCCCCTCCCACACAGCCTCGGTCGCCAGGAGCTACTGCACATGCGCGCACACTCTAGCGCATATGTGCAGAGGTCCCGGCACTGTTTTCAGCGCCGGGACCCAGCTCCGCCCCCCACAGTTTGTGCTGCGCTGCGCCGAGGGCCTGGATCGACCTGAGGGAGGGGAGAATACTGAGGTAAGTTTCAGGCGCGGTTATGAGCGCGGAAATCAGGCATGGCTCGCGGGGCTAAGCCATTCCAGATGCGACCCGAAACTTGACTCCTATATTCTAGCTGTCTAGATATAAAGGCTAATATTCCATTAGCATTTTTGATTATTTTGTGTACATGACCACTACATTTTAGCGAGCTGTGTACATGGACCCCTAGGACCTCCAATGTTCCTAGCTTATCAATAAATAATACTCGGATGTGTCCTTTTTTGGTCCAAAATGGATGACCTCACACTTAATTGTGTTCAAATCCATCTGCCAGAGTTTTGTCCACTCACTTGATCTATCAATGTCCCTTATGGCATTTACAGAAGCCTAGCAGTAATGCGACTAGACTAGTAATCCAGAGGCTGGATTAATAATTCAGGGAATGAGAGTTCAAAAGCCATCATGGCAATTTGAAAATTTGAATTCAGTTTTAATGCACTGGAAATAAAAAGCTAGTATCAATAGAAGTGACCAAAAGGCTATTTAGTTATTTTCTTGCGTCAGCCGTGGCTCAGCGAGTAGCACACTTGTTCTGAATCAGAAGGTTGAGTGCGAGAGTCCTGCTCCAGAGACTCGAGCACAAAAATCTTAGCTGAAACACTACTGCAGTACTGAGGGAATGCTGTACTGTTGGAGTTGCCATCTTTTGGATGAGACATTAAACCGAGGCACTGTCTCCACTCTCCGGTGGATATAAAAGATCTCATGGTACTATTTTGAAGAAGAGCAGGGGAATTATCCCCAGTGTCCTGGCCAATATTTATCCCTGAATCGACATCAGATTGGTGTTTATGGGACTTTGCTATGCGCAAATTGGCTGCTGCGTTTTCTACAGTGACTACAATTTAAAAGTACTTAATTTGCTGTCAAGTGCTTTGGGATGTCCTGAGGTTGTACAAAACGCTATATAAATTCAAGTCGTTCTTTATAATTTTATGCGCTCATCTACACTACTTACTATCTCACCTATCTTTGTGTCCTCGATAAACTTGGATATATGGTTCTCTATTATGTTATACAAGTCATTAATAAATATATAGTGAATAGTTGATGCCGCAGCACAGATCCGCACAAATCCTTGTGGGACATCACTAGTCATCTCCTTCCAATTCAAGTACATACCCATTATCCCTACTAACTATCACCTAACCAGGTCAACAATTTGCCTTCAATTCCATGAGCTTTAATTTTAACTTAACAGTCTCTTATGCTGAACCTTATCGAATGCCTTCTGGATGTCCACATAAACCACATCCATAGACATTTCCTGTCTACTACTTTAGTTACTTCCTCAAAAAATTCAATTGGGTTGGTTATGTTTAACGAACCTAATACAAATCAATGTTGGCTCTCTCTAATCAGCTCACATTTCTTCAGGTGCTCAGTTACTTTGTCCTTAATTATAGATTCCAATGACTTCATCAACAGGTTTATAAATTTACTGGTTTCTCTCTCACACCTTTCTTAAATATGTGCAATTTTCCAATCTTAAATGGGCAATTCCTCAATTGAAAGCTTTGGAAGATTATGGCTAAACCCTAGGGTGGAAACCATCAGGTGCTGGGGATGTATCAATCTTTAGTGCCATTATTTTTTCTAATACTTTTTTTGCTTACTTTAACTTTAGTGAATTTCAGTCCTTGATTCATTATCAATTTCCCCAAATGTCAGGTGTATCATCCTCTTGCTCTACTGTGAAGACTGACACAAAGTCATTATTCAACTAGTCAGCCATTTCCTTATTTTCTTTTGCAATATTACCCCCCTCTGTTTATCGGGCCCACACTACCCTTTACCTTTTAATACAATTGTAAAAACTGATGTTAATCTTGATATCCCTCGTAAGTTTTATGAAAAGGAAATCATGTTTGACAAATTTATTAGAGTTCTTTGAGGAGGTAACGAGCAGGGTGGATAAAGGAGAACCAATGGATGTAGTGCATTTGGATTTCCAAAAGGCATTCGATAAGGTTCCACCTAAAAAGTTACTACACAAGATAAGAACTCATGGTGTTGAGGGTAATATATTAGCATGGCTAGAGGAATGGCTAACTAACAGAAAACAGAGAGTCAGGATATATGGGTCATTTTCAGGTTGGCAAACTGTAACTAGTGGGGTGCTGCAGGGGTCAGTGCTGGGCCTCAACTATTTACAATCTATATTAATGACTTGGATGAAGGGACTGAGTTTATTGTAGCCACATTTTCTGACGATACAAAGTGGGAAAGCATGTTGTGAGGAGGACAGAGTCTGCAAAGGGATATAGATAGATTAAGTGAATGGGCAAACATTTGGCAGATAGAGTATAATTTGGTAGGAAGAATAGAAACACAAAATATTATTTAAATGGAGAGAGACTACAGAATGCTGCGGTACAGAGGGATCTGAGTGTCCTTGGTACATGAAACACAAAAAGTTAGCATGCAGGTATAGCAAGTAATTAAGACTTACATTTATATAGTGCCTTTCACAAGCATCGGAAGTCTCAAAGTGCTTTACAGCCAATGAAGTACGTTTTGAAGTGTAGTCACTGTTGTAATTAGGAAGGCAAATGGAATGTTGGCCTTTATTGCAGGGCGGAAGGAGTATAAAAGTAGGGAAGTCTTGCTACAACTGTACAGGGCATTGGTGAGACCATACCTCAAGTACTGGTAGAGTTTTGGTCTCCTTATTTAAAGAGCGCAATACTGGCATTGGAGGCAGTTCAGAGAAGGTTCACCAGGTTGATTCCTGAGATGAAGGGGTTATCTTTTGAGGAAAGGTTGAGCAGCTTGGGCCTGTACTCATTGGAGTTTCGAAGAATGAGATGGGATCTTATTGAATCATACAAGATTCTGAGTGGGCTTGACTGGGTAGATGCTGAGAGGATGTTTCTCCTCGTGGGGGAATCTAGAACTAGGGGGGCATAGTTTCAGAATAAAGGGTCGCTCATTTAAGACAGAAATGAGGAGAAATTTCTTCTCAGAGGGTTGTGAATCTTTGGAATTCTCTACCCTAGATAGCTGTGGAAGCTGAATCATTGAATATATATATTCAAGGCTGAGATAGGCAGATTTCTGAACTACAGGGGAGTCAAGGGTTATGGGGAATAGACAGGAAAGTGGAGTTGAGGCCAAGGTCAGATCAGCCATGATCTTATTGAATGGCAGAGCAGGTTCGAGGAGCCGTATGGCCTACTCCTGTTCCTATTTCTTATGTTCCATGTTTCTTTTTGTATTCCTTTTTGCAGCTCTTACTATCTTTTTTTTCTTCCTTTGGTGTACTTTATATCTCTCCCAGTCCCGCGGATCTACACTATTCTTTGCACTTTTGCATGCTCTTTCCTTCAATTTTGTTACCTTTCATCTTTTTTTGTGAAGCATGGCTGTTTTATTTGGTAAGTAGAGCTTTTGCCTCTTAGGGGTATATACTGGTATGGTATTAAGTCAAATTATTTTTTGAACACTTTCAACCGTTAATCTGTAGTCTTTCCCTGCTAACAGTTTTGACAAGTTTGCTGTTGTCAGTCTCTGTCTCATCCCATTAAAGTTTGCCTTACCAAAATCTGGAATCTTAGTAATAGTGTTACATTTCTCCTTTTCAAACTCAACATTGAATTTGATCATATTGTGATCATGGTTAGATAAACGTTCCCTTACTGTTACATTATTAACCAAGTCTGACTCATCAAACATTACTAAATCTAGTAATGGGCTGCCCTCTCGATAGTTTTACTATTTTGAATACACTCAAGAAATTCACTACCTTTCTTTCTTGAGCTACTCTGCTCTTCCCAATCTGTATGAAAATTCAAATCTCCCATTAAAACAACTTTGCGTTTGGTACAAGATTCTCTAATCTCTGAATTAATACATTCTGACACTTCATTTGATGCTATTAGGAGGCCTGCACAGTTTTAAGTCATTTCTTATTCCTCAATTCTAACCATAAGAGTCTCTGCTTCTGCTTTCCCTTACCTATATCCTCTCTTACTAAGGTTTGTGCTGGGGCCCCAACTGTTTACACTGTACATTAATGACTTAGACGAGGGGATTAAATGTAGTATCTCCAAATTTGCGGATGACACTAAGTTGGGTGGCAGTGTGAGCTGCGAGGAGGATGCTATGAGGCTGCAGAGTGACTTGGATAGGTTAGGTGAGTGGCCAAATGCATGGCAGATGAAGTATAATGTGGATAAATGTGAGGTTATCCACTTTGGTGGTAAAAACAGAGAGACAGACTATTATCTGAATGGTGACAGATTAGGAAAAGGGAAGGTGCAACGAGACCTGGGTGTCATGGTACACCAGTCATTGAAGGTTGGCATGCAGGTACAGCAGGCAGTTAAGAAAGCAAATGGCATGTTGGCCTTCATAGCGAGGGGATTTGAGTACAGGGGCAGGGAAGTGTTGCTACAGTTGTACAGGGCCTTGGTGAGGCCACACCTGGAGTATTGCGTACAGTTTTGGTCTCCTAACCTGAGGAAGGATATTCTTGCTATTGAGGGAGTGCAGCGAAGGTTCACCAGACTGATTCCCGGGATGGCGGGACTGACATATCAAGAAAGAATGGATCAACTGGGCTTGTATTCACTGGAGTTCAGAAGAATGAGAGGGGACCTCATAGAAACATTTAAAATTCTGACGGGTTTAGACAGGTTAGATGCAGGAAGAATGTTCCCAATGTTGGGGAAGTCCAGAACCAGGGGTCACAGTCTAAGGATAAGGGGTAAGCCATTTAGGACCGAGATGAGGAGAAACTTCTTCACCCAGAGAGTGGTGAACCTGTGGAATTCTCTACAGCAGAAAGTTGTTGAGGCCAATTCACTAAATATATTCAAAAGGGAGTTAGATGAAGTCCTTACTACTAGGGGGATCAAGGGGTATGGCGAGAAAGCAGGAATGGGTTACTGAAGTTGCATGTTCAGCTATGAACTCATTGAATGGCGGTGCAGGCTAGAAGGGCCGAATGGCTTACTCCTGCACCTATTTTCTATGTTTCTATGTTTCTATGTAATAGTATCTTTAATCAATAAGATTACCCTGCCTCCTCTTCCAGTTTCCCTGCCCCTTCTAAAGACCTTATAACCTAGAATATTTAATTCTCAATGACTAGCCACATCTCTAATGGCCACCATGTCATATCTCCCAAGCTGTATTTGAGCCTCTTATATTTCTTATACTCTGTGTTAGTATATCAAACTCTTATTTGGGGAAGAGACTTAACCTGTCCTTCTGCCCTGATGCAGTCTTTCTCACCGCTTAACTTAACACGTTTTTCATTTGTTGCTGTTAGTTATTTTAGTATTCCCTTCACCTGGTGTACCTGTCTCACTGTTTGTGACCTGAACTAAACAAAAAAGGGCACTTGAAAACTGTTTGGAGTGTTCCCCCCCCCTCCCCCTTTTAATCAGGGGACACTTGATTTAATGTTTATTTATTGGTCTCGCTCAAAAGAGTTGTGACCTGAACTCTGCTCTAATACCTTTATCTTTAAACTATCATTTTTACTATTGTTTCTGACAGAGCCCTCTCCCCCCCACACCCCGCCTTCCATTTATTACATTAAAGTCCTTTTTACAATCCTATTTATTCTTTCCACTAGGATCTTGTTCCCAGCCCGGTTCAGGTGATGCCTGGTACAGCTAGCTCCTGTCCCAGTACTGGTGCCAGAATCCCATGAAATGGAAATGGAACCCCTCTTTCTTTCCCACAACACTCCTTTAGCCATGTGTTCATCTTCCTGACCTGTTTGTCCCTCTACCAATTTGCACATGGCTCAGGTAACAATGCTGAGATTACCACCCTTGCGGTCCTGCTTTATAAGTTAGCTCTTCATTCCTGATACTGCCTTTGCAGGAACTCTGGCCTACTTTTCCCCATGTCGTTGGTGGACCATGACAATTGGATCCTCCCCCTCCCTTCCCAGAACCTTTTCATTCACTTCGAGATGTCTCTTACCCTGACACCAGGTAGGCAACATACCATTGGGACTCTCAATCCTCACTGCAAAGTTGCTATCTATCCCCCAATGATCGAATCTACCCTACAACTATGACATTATGCTTTCGCTTCTCCTCCCCTTGGACTATCTCCTGGACCACAGTGGCATGATTACCATTCTGGCCATCGTCCCTATAGCCTTCATTCTTATCCTCACAAGTAGCAAGTACCTCATACTTGTTGGATAGGACCGGTGTCTGCAGGAACTCATTCTCTACCGCTCCTACGTACCCCTACCCTGTTGTGTTGACTGACAATCACACACTCCCCTTCCTGCACCTGTGGTTTTTTCCAAGGTGTCACTGTGCTCTGGAATAAATTATCCAAAAATTCTTCTCTCTCCCTCATGTGTCTCTAACTTACACTCCAGCTCAATAGTACCTCAAGGCAGAGACATTTTCTACAGGAGTAATCATAATATAAGCAATAGCAGCAGGAGTAGGCCATTTGGCCCTTTAATCCTGCTCCACCAATCAATAAAATCATGGCTGATCTCCTACCTCAACTCCACCTTCCCGCACTATCCGCATATCTTTTGGTTCCCTTAGTATCCAAAAATCTCTCTCTCTCTCTCTGTCTTGAATATACTCAACCACTCAGCATCCACAACCCTCTGAGGTAGAGAATTCCAAAGAATCACAACCCTTTGAGTGAAGAAATTTCTCCTCATCTCAGTCCTAAATGGCCGACCCCTTATTCTAGACGCGTCAGCTAGGGGAAACCACCTCCCAGCATCGATCCTGTCAAATCCCTTAAGAATTATATATGTTTCATCTCTTATTCTTCTAAATTCTAGAGAATAATTGCTCATTCTACTCAATCTCTCCTCATAGGACAATCTCCCCATCCCAGAAATCAGTCTAGTGAACCTTTGTTGCATTCCTTTTAAGGCAAGTATATCCTTCCTTAGGTAAGACGACCAAAACTGTGCAGAGTACTCTAGAGGCTGGATTTTCGGTTCTGGTCATTTTGGGGCGGTAATGACGGCGGGGTGGCAAAGTTTGCTTCAAGCCTTTTAATAATAAAGGCATCTAAGACAATCTCTGATTGTAATGAGCAGGGCGGATAGGGAGGGGAAAACCAGTGGATGTGGTGTATTTGGATTTCCAGAAGGCATTCGATAAGGTGCCACATAAAAGATTACTGCACAAGATAAAAGTTCACGGCGTTGGGGATAACATATTAGCATGGATAGAGGATTGACTAAATAACAGAAAACAGAGAGTCGGGATAAATAGGTCATTTTACAGTTGGCAAATAGTAACTAGTGGGGTGCCACAGGTGCTGCGGCCTCAACTATTTACAATCTATATTAATGACTTGGATGAAGGGACCGAGTGTAATGTAGCCAAGTTTGCTGATGATACAAAGATGGGTGGGAAAGCAAGTTATGAGGAAGACACAAAAAGTCTGCAAAGGGATATAGACAGGCTAAGTGAGTGGGCAAACATTTGGCAGATGGAGTATAATGTGGGAAAGTGTGAGGTTATCCACTTTGGCAGAAAAAATAAAAAAGCAAATTATGATTTAAATGGAGAAAAATTACAAAATGCTGCAGGATAGAGGGACCTGGGGGTCCTTGTGCATGAAACACAAAAAGTTAGTATGCAGGTACAGCAAGAAATCAGGAAGGCAAATGAAATGTTGGCTTTTATTGCAAGGGGGATGGAGTATAAAAGCAGAGAAGTCCTGCTACAACTGTATAGGGTATTGGTGAGGCCACACCTGGAGTACTGCTTACAGTTTTGGTCTTCTTAGTAAAGAAAGGATATATTTGCATTGGAGGTTATTCAGAGAAGGTTCACTCGGTTGATTCCAGAGATGAGTGGGTTGACTTATGATGATAGGTTGAGTAGGTTAGGCCAATACTCATTGGAGTTCAGAAAAATGAGAGGTGATCTTATTGAAACTTCTGAGATAAAGGGGCCAAGTTTCGGCCTGAGTTGCTCCTGTTTTTTTTGGAGCAACTGGTTTAGAATGGAGTATCTTAGAAATTGCAATTCTCAGCATTTAGTTTGCTCCAGTTCTAGTCAGTTAGAACAGTTTCAGTTTGGAACTGATTTTTTTTTCAAAAGGGGGCGTGTCTGGCCACTTATGCCCGTTTTGAAAGTTTAGGCAGTGAAAACATACTCCAAACTAACTTAGAATGGAGTAAGTGTAGATTTTTGTTGTACGTTCAGAAAAACCTTGTCTACACTTAGAAAATCAGGCGTAGGTTACAAATCAGACGTAGGGAATGGGGGGGGGGGGTGTTTAAAGGGAAGTTTACAAACATTAAACACTTTAGTTTTACAAATAAAGAGCCATAATCAATAATAAATGATAAATACATCAAGAAATCAACCAATAAATCAATCAAAAAAAATTAATTAAAAAAAAAAATCAATAAATAAAACATTTTCTACTTACCGACTGCAGCACCGGGAGTCCTCCAACAGCGTGCTGGGACGGCCCCCCCCCCCCAGTGTGTCTCTATCAGTGTCTCCATCTCTCTGTCTGTCTGTGTGTGTGTGTCTCTCACTCTCTGTCTGTCAGTGTCTGTGTTTCTGACAGAGAGGTGAGGGGGAGGGAAGGGAGAGGGGGAGGAAGGAGGAGGAAGGTAGAGGGGGAGGGGGGGGAGGGAGGGAGAGGAAGGGGAGAGGGAGGGGGGGAGGAAGAGAGAGGGGGGGAGGGAGAGGAGAGGGGGGGAGGGAGAGGAGAGGGG